>NW_028320014.1:0-196066 GCF_062004578.1 Staurois parvus | reverse complement strand
TGACATGTTGTGGGGCTTGCTGAAGGATAGAATAAGTGAATCACACTCTCACCCTCCCCTCTTTTCTCCCCCCCCCCTCCCCTTTCCTCCCCTCTCCTCCCGATCCCCTCTCTCCTCTCCTCTTTCCTCTACTCTTTTCTCTCCTCTTTCCTCTCCTCTTTCCACTCCTCTTTCCTTTCCTTTTTCCTCTCCTCTCCTCTTTCCTCTCCTCTTTCCTCTCCCCTTTCCTTTCCTTTTTCCTCTCCTCTCCTCTCCTCTTTCCTCTCCCCTTTCCTTTCCTTTTTCCTCTCTCTCCTCTTCTCTCCTCTCCTCTTTCCTTTCCTCTCTCTCCTCTCCTCTCCTCTCCTTTTTCCTCTCCTCTCCTCTCCCTCTCCTCTTTCCTCTCCTCTCCTCTCCCTCTCTTCTTTCCTCTCCTCTCATCTCCTCTGCCCTGTCTTCTCCTCTTTCCTCTCCTCTTTCCTGTCCTCTTTCCTCTCCTCTTTCTTTTCCCCTTTCCTCTCTCTCCACTCCTCTCCTCTTTCCTCTCCTCTTTCTTCTCCTCTTTCCTTTCCTCTTTCCTCTCTCTCTCCTTTCTCCTCACCTCTCTCCTCTTTCTTCTCCTCTTTCCTTTCCTCTCTCCTTTATCTCCGCTTCTCTGCTTTCCTTTCCTCTCCTCACCTCTCTCCTCTCCTTTTTCCTCTCCTCTTCTCTCCCTCTCCTCTTTCCTCTCCTCTTTTCTCCTCTCCTCTTTCCTCTCCCCTCACCTCTCCTCTCCCTCTCCTCTTTCCTCTCCTCTTTCCTCTCCCTCTCCTCTCATCTCCTCTGCCCTGTCTTCTCCTCTTTCCTCTCCTCTTTCCTGTCCTCTTTCCTCTCCTCTTTCTTTTCCCCTTTCCTCTCTCTCCACTCCTCTCCTCTTTCCTCTCCTTTCTCCTCACCTCTCTCCTCTTTCTTCTCCTCTTTCCTTTCCTCTCTCCTTTATCTCCTCTTCTCTCCTTTCCTTTCCTCTCCTCACCTCTCTCCTCTCCTTTTTCCTCTCCTCTTTCCTCTCCTCTTTCCTCTCCTCCTCTTTTCTCCTCTCCTCTTTCCTCTCCTCTCCTCTTTCCTCTCCTCTTTCCTCTCCCCTCACCTCTCCCCTCACCTCTCCCTCTCGTCTCCTTTTTCCTCTCCTCTCCCCTCTCCTCTTTCCTCTCATTTCCTCTTCTCTCCTCTCCCCTCTCCTCCCCTTCTTCCCTTTCCTCTTCCCTCTCCTCTCCTCTCTTCTCTCCTCTCCCCTCTTCTCTCCTCTCCTCTCCCCCCTGTTGTGGGCCTTTTGAATTATGTCTCAAAAATATGACTTTATCAAGACATAATATTATATGACAAGCAGCTCAATATAGCCGGATGTTAAGGGGTTAATTTGTCTTGGTTGGAAAGTCGAATGACCATCTGGCTGGAGAGGTGTAGACAGTGGGTGAAGGGATTTTTTTTCCTCCTAGAGACAATATACTATTTTGAAGTTCTACAGGTGGTCAAACACCATTATTCAGACTTCAATAGCAGGTAAACATATACAAGGTCTGGACATGACAATAGAGGAACCAAACTGATTGTCTGAGAGCTTAACCAAACCTTGTAGAGTGTGATAAACCAACAGACCTCTGAAACTATCACAATATACTATTGTCCACCAAGGGTGAAAGTATTAAGAGTTGTTTACCATGACTCCAATACAAGAGCCAGGCAAACAGAGAGTTTTTCCCTACACATAGAAAATGTTGGTTCTAAAACTAAGAAGTTAAATTCAGGACATTTAAGTCTAAAAATTGACTGTATATAGCTACAAAGATATACTACAAAGACATATTATAAATGAGATGTTATAAAGGATAGGTTTCACACACCACCAAATATTCAGCAATGGGAACTATATATCACTAACTTGAGTATTGAGATGATGGAAAGTAAGATGTATTATAAACTAGCATTAGTTACATGTCTTATCAGGAAACAGACAGGATGGTATTTCCAGAAGGAATAACTGAATATACACATATATTCCATGGTCCCTATTTAGAACATTATAGGTATGATCACTTCTATATCTGGAAAAAGCCGTATATTTAATTCCTGAAATTACCTTAAGATTCCACCCGAGGTATGAGTCATCTCAAATACTCAAATTGTTCTATGATACATGACAGCCATCTGGTGGGCAGGTGAGAAATAGCTTATGTACACACATTTCTCAACTAGCCAATCAAGAAGCCTGGTGGGAAGGTATCTTAGAACAATGGATTAGTGGATATAAAAAGCCCATGCACCTTTAAAAAAAAAAAAACTCTCATCAAGAAAAAACTCATCAAGAAAAAACTCATCAAAAGAAAAGACCTCAGCAAAAGAAAACCTGACTGAAGAAAGACCTGATTCTGAATAACTACTCTTCCATCCTTTCAAACTTCCTAAAACTTTACTAAATTTCTAAACTTCTATCCTTATAACTTCCTACATTCTCCCACACTATTGAACTCTATTTCAATTTCCCCTGTGGTCATCAGTCTAAAGGCGTTCCACTGCCAGCTAAATCCACGGGAGAGTTTCCTAGTCTGAATGCCGGGTGCGGTGAGATTGTTTATTTGATTTTATATTACCTATTTTCTCTGTTGTGTGGAATCATAAAATTACCTTAGTGTATCACAACAATATTGGGTAGTTAGATATATGTAGAGAGATCCTGTTTTACTGTTAAAAATTGTTTGTTGCCATATTATAATTTTTTTCATATTTCATAATTTATTGAATATTAATAATCAGAGTATCATATATCAAGGGCTAGCTTCTTGCAATCCTATGGCCACGGCTTGTGAGAATATAACCTTTGAGATACTCGAAATTATTAATTATTAATAAATTTAATTAATAATCAGATCATTTAAAATTGTGATATTGATGTAATTAGTTAGAAACCTTATTATTGTGTCTTACATTGGTAGGGTATATTTTTGATTGTGTGTACCAATATTCATTTATCACCAGTCTTTTGCGTTTTGTGTTAATATATATATAATTTTTGTACATAAATAAATTTTTATATTTATCTATTATAAGGCAAATTTTGTGTGTATGGTACGAAATCATATTGGCTAAAAGAATTCAAGGTATAATAATAAGTGGTGATCAAATTATCAAGGTGTCCAAATTATTGGTTTACTAAATATTTGCCGTATTTTAACGGCTGGAGGCACTGTAATATTTCATCTAAGGGAAAGGGACACCGCCCTTTATAAGTAAAATATATCCTTACATAAACCACCACAGGATAAATTTGGAGGCACTGCTGAGAGCCATAGAAATCGTACCATAATACAAAACGCACTGGTGATTGTATATTTGTACACTTGGTCAAACATATATTTTGTATCAAAATGGCATCCAGTAATCACGGATCCACCTCTTCCAAGCATAACGAGGAAAATATGGCGGCTCAAGGTATTGAGGAAGAAACTCTGAAGCCAGCCCGGAAAGCTGTCGGTGCTTGGCAGAAGTATGTTGAATGTGGAGTAATAGATTATCTCCGCAAGAGATTAGGTTTGGGGGATAGCAATAATGAATTCGTGGATGAAGAAAAAAGGCAGGCTATGAGCACCTTTGAGGACCTGTTCAACCAAAAGGACCAGGTTGTTGGGTTTTTAATAGCATTTGCTGGAGCAGAAAGTGATAAAAGCCGTGACAAACTTCTCCTAGAAGCTTGGCCCATGTTATGGTTCATGACCGCTGGAGCTGCCCAGCGAACCATGACTTTAAGGGAAGAGTTGTCAGAGGCCCGCCTCTTGTTAGAAAGCAAAAATCAGGACATTGAGTCTTTGAAAGGGAAGCTTGGTCATGCCGGTATTCGTTTAGACGAATCCCAGAAATATTATGATAGATTGGTCAGAGACTTTCGAAGTGCTCAGGACCTGTATGAAAGAAACTTTCAGGAATTAAAACAACTTCAAGAGAAGTATCAGGACTTAAAAGATGAGGTGGAGTACTTCAGATCAGAAAGGTTATCTCCTGTTAAAATTAAAGTTCACCCAGGGGATAAGCATGACCAGTCAGAACTTACATTGATAAAATCTGAGCAGAAAACTCTGGAGGAGCAGATTATGAGGTTGACGGCCCAAATAAATTCTGGGGTCCAAAACCGGACCAACCCAGTCAAGCAGGAGGCTGATGAGCGGAGATACCCGCATCACAGCGAAGTACCCGATAGTGAGGCAGGGTCAGAATATAGGTCGCCTCCTAGGCTTCTAAGATACACTCCAGAGCGCTCGGAAGAAAAGTATGAGGTTTCATATAGGCAAGAAGGGAAATCCCAGGGGTCATCCAGGAGATATGACACCCCAAAGGTCATTAGGTTCCTGAAGGACACTGTTCCTATGTTTTCTAAGAAAGGGTCCCTTGAGATCACCGAACACATGAAAACATATGAACAGGCGTTAGAGATTCTGGGCATTAGAGATGACCACACCAAAATAGAATTGCTGCCATGGGTGTTTGAAGAGAAATACCGGCAATTCTTTGATACCTTGAGGGCCTATTCCAATCAGTCCTGGAGAGAGGTTAAACATAAGTGCCACATGGAATTTGGGCCTTATAAAACTATAACCTCTGCCAAGGCTGCGGCCTACAATTTAAAGTGTGGTCCTCACCAAAGCCCTGCAGAATTTCTGGCTGTCCTCAGGAATGCCTATTTCCTGGCTGAAAAGGATCCCAATCCTAACCAGCCAGAATTCAAGACCCTATTCTATGAAGCATTACCTGCTTACATAAAATTGGGACTTGCAAAGGATTACAGAAAGGGATGCTCTCTTGATTGGTTGGTGAGAGAGAGTGACTATTTATTCTCGATCCAACAGTCCAGTGAGGGCGGGATAAAAAGAGAACCCAAAAATAGCCCCAAGATAGTAGCAACCACTACCGTTTCCCCTCCAAATCCAAATTTGCAGGCAGAGAAGAAATCATATGCGGAAGTAGTCCGTGGGGGTAAAACCAATGGTTCCCCTAGATTTGTACCTCAAACCCAGCAAGTGAAGGAGGTCCATAACTTTGCACCCCAAAACCAGTGGGTGAGAAAGGATAGACAAAAGCCAGGGAACTACGGTAGTGGAAGTGAGAAGAATAAAAAGTATGGTAAGGGCCAGTACAGTGATGAGAATCAAAGGGGGCAATGGTATCCTCGGAGGTTCTATTATCCTCGCCAAAACCAACATGGGAATTTTTATGGGAACCCCAATTTCAACAGGAACCATAATTACAATAAGAATCCCAATTTTAATAAGAACTCCGACTTCCAAAGATTTCCTCCACGCCAAGAACACCCTCAAGCTCAAAGGGGGAATACAGTACCCCAGGCTCCCCTTAATGACAGGGAGACCCCAAAACCTCAGAGAGAACAATGGCGTCGGGACCAGAGCAGTAGTTCTGACTCTGAGTCTCATTATCAGTCCCGTCCAAAATACAAGCGTAAGTATAGGAAGAGGGAGAATCAACAGAATGACTCCTCTGAGCGTATTGGACATATAGAGGCACAGGTCAGCAAAATGGCTGAACAAATGGACAGGCTTGTCACTCAATTTTCATCCAATCCTTTTTTAGGAGCAGCCTCTGTGACCAACCAAGGGTCACAGAATTAATAGGCAACCAAGCCTTAAACCAACAGGGGAGAACATTGAGTCAAATGACAAGAGATGTGTGCCCCGTCCCTGACACGCCTACTAATGGAGAAGCTAGTTCTCAGGCAAAGGGGGACCAGTTGTTGGTTATTAACGATTCTCCTGTTTTTCAGTGTCCATCTATTTCCCCTAATATAGTCGCGGCATCGGAAGTCGTCGGGATTGACAAGCCAGACGGAGCACAAACTTCTAGTTGTGCTTCTGTCTTGAGACAGTCCAAGAATCCCACCAGGGAGGATAAGGGTGATGTGTCCACCACATGCGGTGAGATAAGAGCCAGTCATAAGTCATTGAAGGGCCCACAGATCTTCAACCACACCAATTTCATGTGTGAGCTGACTGAATCTGATGGGAGATATTATGCCACAGTACAGGTGCAGGATGCCAGTGATCTTTCTATTGTCGGCCTAATAGACACTGGATCCCAAGCAACCATCATGTCACAGGAACATTTTGATAAAGTGGCGAATGTCATGCCCACCAAGCCGAGACTTAAAAGCTTTGACAGCTCATTAATTGGTGTAGGTGGAGACCCTTTACAAGTCATGGGTACCGCCTGGCTTAAACTGAAACTGGGTAATAAGGAACTGAGACACCCCATCATCATTGCCAGCATCTCCCAGCACCACATGATAATTGGGATGGACTTCCTAAAAAGGCTGAACACAATAGTTGACTGTGTGAACCAAGTACTGTGGTCACAGGTAAATACCCCGATTAAATATGGGAAACTTAAAACTCCCCATTCCCGACAACACTGCCACCTGGTGGAAGAAAGGCCTGGATCATTAGAAATCCATTTTAGGAACAGCCAACTTCCTGATGTAACGGTTATCAAACCTGATGACCATAACCCTATCAGAAGAGATGAGGAACACATTTTTAGAATTCCCCAAGATAAAATAAAAGATATTTCCCTCCAAGATGACATCCTTACGATATCTTTTCATCAGGAGGATAAACCAAGAAAAGGGGGAGATCACACCCAATTCTTGACAGGTATTGAAAGGGTTAACAGCGACTTGTTCATCCCCATCCGGATAAATGGTCTTAATAGGTCAAAATATGCCAAACTAGATTTGAGACAGGGACACAGCTTTGTAAGCCATGGGCTGATAAAACACCTGACCGAAATGGAAATGATCCGTTTCTCCACACCTCAGCGTCATTGGATTTCAGACTCCATTGATGACTCTGATGATTACAATTCAATGGCTAGGTGTCTCTTAAACGTCACTGTAGGAAACAAAACAGCCACCCATGTGTTCCTAGTCTTGGATAATCCCCAAACTAAAATTTATTTTGGCAACGATGTATTACATCGATTTGCAATGCAAGTCGACCTAATTAATGACTGTTTATGGAGTCGACTAAAGGGGGACCCCGAAAAATACCAAAATCTGGACTTAGCTTTAAAATCCCAGCAACAGATGCCTTATGCTGTTGAAGTCCAGGTAGCCCAAAAGATTACCATTCCTAAGGGCATAAATAATTTCATTATCCCCATCCAAGTTAAAAAGGGACATAGATTGAAGGGGTCAGATGCATTAGTATGCCTCTCCCATAAAATGCAGGGGGAGGGACTGAACATTACACACACGCCCCTAGTCAACACACATCAATCCCCGATGTACATTTACATACATAATCTGTCCAATCAGGACATCGTCTTACCCAAAGAGACCCTTATTGGTCTAGCGGTAGAGACTGAATATTACACCTTTGGGGTCACTAACCAGGTGATTGGACTCATCCCCGATGAATATTTGTCGGAGGAACAATTAATTGATCAAACATTCCATTCATTACCAGAGGGTATTTTTACCATAGAGTCCATTTATCCATTCGATTCTAAAGATGGCACCTGTCGAATCGAAGAGACGTCAATTGTCTTTGATCACCCAATCAAAGAACAAGAGTACCCCAAAGAACCTGGATGGCAGGAGAACACACACACACATCACATACCCAATGACCTCACCACAAAACTTGAAGAGGCATATGAGATAGGTCAGCCGGAAAGCTTTCCTGGATTCAAGGAGTTAGTGGAAGAGATGGTGGCCCTCGCCGATGCGTGTTCCAGTGATCTCGACCGACAATTGCTCCGAGAGCTTCTCCTTGAATTCCAAGAGATCTTTGCCAAGGATTCTTACGATTGTGGGACTACTGACCTACACATCGCTAGGATCCAAACAGATCCAGATGCCCCACCAGTATTCGTAAGACAGTATAGGTTACCATTAGCTTCCTATGAATCTCTAGCTGAGATTATCAGGAAGTTACATGAAAGGGGTATAATTAGGCCCATCCACAGCTCCTACAACCACCCGATCCTGGGTATCTTAAAACCCAATGGACAATGGCGTTTGTGCGCTGACCTCCGTCAGCTGAACAAACGTGTGTACATGTCAGGATGGCCGGTCCCATACATAGACCAGTGTCTAGCCCAGCTCCAAGGATCCCAAGTTTTCACAGCCTTGGATTGTGCACAGGGGTATTGGACCATAAAGGTGAGTGAGGAAGACCAATACAAACTGGCTTTCAGTTTTGGAAATAGACAATATTGTTGGGTGAGAATGCCTTTCGGATTCATAAATTCCGGACATGAATTTGCTGTGTTCATGCACAAGGCCATGCCAGACGCCTTCGAAAGGGGGACGTTGGCATATGTGGACGATATCCTGATCAAAAGTACTGATATGGCCAAACACATTACAGAACTTCGGCATGTTTTGGGCCAATTGAAATCAGCAGGAGTTAAACTGTCCTTACAAAAAGCCCAGTGGTGTCGCACAAAGGTGAACTTCCTAGGCCATGAAGTTACTGCTGAAGGTTTGAACCCACAAAAGAAGAAGGTTGAGGCGGTTCTGAACTGTAAAGTCCCTACTAACCTTAAAGAATTGAGATCATTCCTAGGTATGGTAAACTACTCGCGTAAATTCATTGATAATTACGCCGAGATAAGCAAGCCGCTGCTTCACCTACTGAAGAAGGATGTCGAATGGTCGTGGGGTAAGAAACAGGAGGACGCCATGAAGGAGTTACAGGAACGTCTTACACAAGCGCCGTGTCTCGGATATCCCGAAGGGGGTAAAAATTTCTATCTAGAGACAGGGTTTACGCAGGTAAGTATGAGTTCCGTTCTTTACCAGAAACGTGATGATGTCAGTAAGGTGATTGCCTATGCCAGTAAAACTTTGTCCCCGGTTGAAGTAAAGTTCAGTGACTGTGAAAAAGCTCTATTGTCCACCGTGTGGGCATTACAGAATTTTCGCAGTTACATTCAGGGAGAGAGAATCATTGTTGAAACGGCACACCAGCCTTTACAGTATTTAAAGAGTGAACGTCTCAAGGGAGGAAATGTGTCTAATAGCCGCATCACTGCTTGGACTTTGTCTTTGCAAGGGTGGCCTCTTGAAATTCGGTACAAACAGAATAAGGAAAGTCCAGTAGCCCAGGGCCTAGCCGAGCTCCATGATTGTTCCGCAACTACGCCTACTATGGAGGCCCCGGACACTGACTTTCTGGAAGAACAACTGTTCTCTCCCTACAAGGTTTACGATGAAGAATACTGTAAACAGCTGCCGTGTGTATATGTGGATGGTTGTGCTTTTCATCACAAGGATGGGGAACAGCTCCAACTAGTGGCAGGTATTGGAATCGTTTGGACCCAAGGTGTCACCCCAATTTCTGTGGGATACAAACTTGGACCAAAAAGCAGTCAGGTTGCTGAACTTACTGCAATCCTTAGAGCAGTTGAGATGGCTATAGAGTTCAACATTAAAGAGTATGCCATCATAACCGATTCCAATTATGTCAGGAATAGTTTTGTGTAGTATTTCCCTAGGTGGAAGCGAAACAACATGAACAAGAGTAATCACAAACCCGTGAAACATGGTAAGCTCTTTTGTCACATCGATGAACTGGTAAGGTCCAATGATATCACCCTGCATTTCAAGAAGACCAAAGGCCACTCCAAGGTTCAAGGTGCCGAGAAAGAAGGGAACGATCTGGCCGATTCTCTAGCCAAGGAAGGGGCAATCACCGGTGAACTGTTAGACATTGATCAATTTTTAGGTACCATACAAGTTGAAGCTGTCACCAGGCAACAGGCCAGAACAGCTGGTGACCCGAATGCATTACAGTGGAGTCACGATTCTCCTAGTGAGGATTTAATTACTGCCCAAAAAGAAGACCCAATAATTGGCTTGTTTTATAGTCATATAGAAGATCCCAACCAAAATCCCATAAATAAGGAAGTATGTAGTGGGAAGGAGGATTTACGTATCTTAATGAAATCCAAATCCCAATTCTCTTTATACCAGGGATTGTTGATACGAACCTCAAAGGGTGGCGTACAACAATGGGTCGTCCCACTTAAATTTAGAGGTTTAATGCTACAGCATGCCCATGATGCTCCTACTTCCGGTCATCGCGGAGAGAAGATCACGTATGAGATCCTGCGGGATTATGCCTACTGGCCTCATATGTTACGTGATGTGAAGGAGTACTGCCAAGGTTGCCTAATATGTCCCCAATTTCAACCTACCAAGCCAACTCACAGAGCACCTCTCCAGAAAAGGGGGATATGTATGCCTTGGTCAGACCTTCAAATGGATTTTATTGGGCCCGTAACAAAATCTTCACGAGGAAATCGGTATATGTTAACAGTTACATGTTTATTCACCAAGTATGTCGAATGTATACCAGCACCAAATAATAGCTCCGAGACATGTGCTGCATTGCTAATAAATCATGTATTTTCACGTTTTGGTCTACCACAGAGGATAGAGTCTGATAGAGGATCGCACTTCACTAGCGAAGTGATGGCCAAATTGTGGAAAATTTTGGGGGTTAAAAGGAAATTGCATATCGCCTATCCGCCAGCCTCTAGTGGTGGTGTAGAACGATACAATCAGACCATCGTTAACGTCCTTAAGAAATTTGTTAAGGAAACAGGCAAAGATTGGGATGTCAAACTCCCGCTGGTCCTGATGGCGTTGAGGGCTACTCCGAATACAGTTACAAAAATGTCATCTTTTGAACTGATGACAGGTAGACGGATGGTACTGCCCCAGCACTTATTGTATCGCACTACAGATCAAAATTTGATCAACGCTACCACCACACACCAGTACATAGAGGATTTACGTAAACATCTGCAATATGCTTTTGCCTTTGCCCAGCGAAATTTGGAAAGAGCTGCAACTAGTGCTAAGACATACTATGATCTCAAAACCTCCAAGAAGGAATATGAGATTGGTGACAAAGTCTATCTATACAACTTTGCAAGAGACCAGATCAAGGAACGGAAATTCCTTCCATCTTGGAAAGGTCCGTTCTCTATCATTGATAAAATCTCTCCGGTCGCATATAAATTGCAGGTTACCCGGTATGGTGAAATCAGTGATAGATGGGTGCACATCAACCAATTACGTGCTTGCCATCCAAAGTCTCAATTGCAGTTGTTGGAAGACTAACCCACCAGTTCCTATCTGGAGATATTGAGATCATCATTAAATTTCCTTTGAACATATATCATTCATCTTTTGCCTTACAGGATCCAGTAATATAATTTTATGTATATCCAATACTTAAACTGTTCATTTTAATAATTTAGAAAGGAAGGCCCAGACTATGATCAGACCGGCGATCGGAGGTGTCAATGACCAGACCCTAGAAGGAAGCTATAATTTCCTGTGGGAAAGACCAGATGCCAGAGATCGATCCGGAGACGATAACCTGATGTCCCAGGCCACCAAGGGCCAGTCCAGAGGAAAAGACCCGCCTAGGAGACCGTCTAAGAGACCTGTCGTGCGGAGGACCCATGGACCCCAAGGTGGATGTGCCAGGCCAGGCCGGCCTCATCACAAGACCAGGATCGTCATCAGAAGTATCCATCCAAAGACGCCGAGTCAAGTTGAGGACCAACCAGCATCACCGCTGCCATTTTATTATTAAAAAATTTTTTTTTTTTTTTTTTTGAATTTCATTCACTTCACCGGAGAAGACGAACAATCACTCTAGCCAAAGGTCCCACTCATGTTTTGCGACACAGACACCCCTATACACGTGCCTGTACCCCAAACAAAGGGGGATTTGTTGTGGGCCTTTTGAATTATGTCTCAAAAATATGACTTTATCAAGACATCATATTATATGACAAGCAGCTCAATATAGCCGGATGTTAAGGGGTTAATTTGTCTTGGTTGGAAAGTCGAATGACCATCTGGCTGGAGAGGTGTAGACGGTGGGTGAAGGGATTTTTTTTTCCTCCTAGAGACAATATACTATTTTGAAGTTCTACAGGTGGTCAAACACCATTATTCAGACTTCAATAGCAGGTAAACATATACAAGGTCTGGACATGACAATAGAGGAACCAAACTGATTGTCTGAGAGCTTAACCAAACCTTGCAGAGTGTGATAAACCAACAGAACTCTCAAACTATCACAATATGCTATTGTCCACCAAGGGTGAAAGTATTAACAGTTGTTTACTGTGACTCCAATACAAGAGCCAGGCAAACAGAGAGTTTTTCCCTACACATAGAAAATGTTGGTTCTAAAACAAAGAAGTTAAATTCAGGACATTTAAAGCTAAAAAAAAATTGACTGTATATAACTACAAAGATATACTACAAAAACATATTATAAATGAGATGTTATAAAGGATAGGTTTTACACACCACCAAATATTCAGCAATGGGAACTATATATCACTAACTTGAATATTGAGATGATGGAAAGTAAGATGTATTATAAACTAGCATTAGATATGTCTTATCAGGAAACAGACAGGATGGTATTTCCAGAAGGAATAACTGAATATACACATATATTCCATGGTCCCTATTTAGAACATTATAGGTATGATCACTTCTATATCTGGAAAAAGCCGTATATTTAATTCCTGAAATTACCTTAAGATTCCACCCGAGGTATGAGTCATCTCAAATACTCAAATTGTTCTATGATACATGACCGCCATCTGGTGGGCAGGTGAGAAATAGCTTATGTACACACATTTCTCAACTAGCCAATCAAGAAGCCTGGTGGGAAGGTATCTTAGAACAATGGATTAGTTGGTATAAAAGCCCTTGTACCTTTAAGAAAAAGAAAAAACTCATCAAGAAAAAACTCATCAAAAGAAAAGACATCGGCAAAAGAAAACCTGACTGAAGAAAGACCTGATTCTGAATAACTACTCTTCCATACTTTCAAACTTCCTAAAACTTTACTAAATTTCTAAACCTCTATCCTTATAACTTCCTACATTCTCCCATACTAAATATCTATCACTTGCCCTATAATATCATTTCTGAAGGCGTTCCATTGCCAGCTAAATCCACGGGAGAGTTGCCTAGTCTGAATTCCGGGTGTGGTGAGATTGTTTATTTGATTTTGCATTACCTATTTTCTCTGTTGTGTGGAATCATAAAATTACCTTAGTGTATCACAACAATATTGGGTAGTTAGATATATGTAGAGAGATCCTGTTTTCCTGTTTCAAAATTGTGTGGTGTCAAATTATAAATTTTTTTTATATTTCATAATTTATTGAATATTAATAATCAGAGTATAATATATCAAGGGCTAGCTTCTTGCAATCCTATGGCCACGGCTTGTGAGAATATAACCTTTGAGATACTCGAAATTGTTAATTATTAATAAATTTAATTAATAATCAGATCATTTAAAAATTGTGATATTGATGTAATTAGTTAGAAACCTTATTATTGTGTTTTACATTGGTAGGATATATCTTTGATTGTGTGTATCAATATTCATCTATCACCAGTCTTTTGCGTTTTGTGTTAATATATATATAATTTTTGTACATAAATAAATTTTTATATTTATCTATTATAAGGCAAATTTTGTGTGTATGGTACGAAATCATATTGGCTAAAAGAATTCAAGGTATAATAATAAGTGGTGATCAAATTATCAAGGTGTCCAAATTATTGGTTTACTAAATATTTGCCGTATTTTAACGGCTGGAGGCACTGTAATATTTCATCTAAGGGAAAGGGACACGCCCTTTATAAGTAAAATATATCCTTACATAAACCACCACAGTATCATGGAGGAAAAGTGCCCCATCATTGGTATCAGTGGGAGGAATAGTGCTCCATCATTGGTATCAGTGGGAGGAATAGTGCTCCATCATTGGTGTCAGTGGGAGGAATAGTGCCCCATCATTGGTATCAGTGGGAGGAATAGTGCCCCATCATTGGTGTCAGTGGGAGGAATAGTGCTCCATCATTGATATCAGTAGGAGGAATATTGCCCCATCATTGGTATCAGTGGGAGGAATAGTGCCCCATCATTGGTATCAGTGGGAGGAATAGTGTCCGATCATTGGTATCAGTGGGAGGAATAGTACCCCATCATTGGTATCAGTGGGAGGAATAGTACCCCATCATTGGTATCAGTGGGAGGAATAGTGTCCCATCATTTGTATCAGTGGGAGGAATAGTGTCCCATCATTTGTATCAGTGGGAGGAATAGTGCTCCATCATTGATATCAGTGGGAGGAATAGTGCCCCCTCATTGGTGTCAGTGGGAGGAATAGTGCCCCCTCATTGGTGTCAGTGGGAGGAATAGTGCCCCCTCATTGGTGTCAGTGGGAGGAATAGTGCCCCATCATTGATATCAGTAGGAGGAATATTGCCCCATCATTGATATCAGTGGGAGGAATAGTGTCCCATCATTGATATCAGTGGGAGGAATAGTGCCCCATCATTGGTATCAGTGGGAGGAATAGTGCCCCATCATTGGTATCAGTGGGAGGAATAGTGCCCTTTCATTGGTGTCAGTGGGAAGAATAGTGCCCCATCATTGGTATCAGTAGGAGGAATAATGCTCCATCATTGGTATCAGTGGGAAGAATAGTGTCCCATCATTGATATCAGTGGGAGGAATAGTGCCTCATCATTGGTATCAGTGGGAGGAATAGCGCCCCATCATTGGTATCAGTGGGAGGAATAGCGCCCCATCATTGGTATCAGTGGGAGGAATAGTGCCCCATCATTGGTATCAGTGGGAGGAATAGTGCCCCATCATTGGTATCAGTGGGAGGAATAGTGTCCCATCATTGGTATCAGTGGAAGGAATAGTGCCCCATCATTGGTGTCAGTGGGAGGAATAGTGCCCCATCATTGGTATCAGTAGGAGGAATAATGCTCCATCATTGGTATCAGTGGGAAGAATAGTGTCCCATCATTGATATCAGTGGGAGGAATAGTGCCCCATCATTGGTATCAGTGGGAGGAATAGCGCCCCATCATTGATATCAGTAGGAGGAATAGTGCCCCATCATTGGTATCAGTGGGAGGAATAGTGCCCCATCATTGGTATCAGTGGGAGGAATAGCGCCCCATCATTGGTATCAGTGGGAGGAATAGTGCCCCATCATTGGTATCAGTGGGAGGAATAGTGTCCCATCATTGGTATCAGTGGAAGGAATAGTGCCCCATCATTGGTGTCAGTGGGAGGAATAGTGCCCCATCATTGGTATCAGTGGGAGGAATAGTGCCCCATCATTGGTATCAGTGGGAGGAATAGTGTCCCATCATTGGCATCAGTGGGAGGAATAGTGCCCCATCATTGGTGTCAGTGGGAGGAATAGTGCCCCATCACAATAAAATAAACATTCCCCAGTAAACTGTTGAAAATTCCTACCCCAGCATCTCAACTTTCATTGCTGTAGGATCCTGCTCTGTCTGCACTGCTTCCCTGAACTACACAGGAAAGGGTTAGTGCAGTCTCCAACCAGTCTGTTAGTTTTGGAGAAGGGAGGAACAGGGAAGTATCTTACCATTCTAAGCTATGGGGCTGTGTGTTTCTATTGATGCACACAATGAAGGGAGACACAGCTCTAGTCCCTGCATACAAGGGTGGAAGGGTGAAGCCACCTTGAAACAGAAATCCTGGAACATCAGTTATGGCACTTGATTAAATCGGAACATAGGCAAGGATTAAAAGATAAGTAAAGCAACTGCTGAAATTATTTGAAAATCATGCATATACTTTATGTGGCACAAGTTTTTTATATATTTCTATATTTATTTTATATACTTTATGTTGGATTGATTTTTTAAAATCTTTTTTTCTCTATTGTTTAGGGCCAGTTTGAGAAGCCCTCCTGTGGTGGAATGGTGACTTTACAGCTGGGTTCACCTAACTCTTGTTAGCAATACGACTACAGAGGAGAATACGGTATGTACAATATCTAGTGTTGAGTTGATGGTTTTGTGGCACTGTGGAGACATCTAGCCGTGAAAAAGCAGAACACAGATCAGATCTCAAGTCTTGGTTTTCCGAGATGTCCTCCAGGATAACACCCACCAAATCAGACTTTGTTTTTATTGATAATGTTTCGCTCATGGCATGAACAAATTCTATGTGTTTTGGAGGCCAAGCAGACGTCCCCTGCATCAGGCTCCAGAATTTTGATCATGCACAAATGGATTCGGATAAACCAATGCCAGGCAAATCTGTGGTTTTCTATTTGTTTCAGTTTGTAGGCTATGCCAGTGTTAACAAGTGCAGTGAACGGGTTCCTTTTTGTCCGGTGTCTTCTTCTATGAAGATTCACCCATCTATTGGTGCTAGTGATCAAAAAAGAAAATGAAAGGAAATCCAAAATGTTAAAGTTGTCCCTAGAATAAATGGTTAAGGGAAATATTCGAATGATGCACCTGTTCTAGGATCGATGACTTTCATGACTCAAATCCCTGTTGGGTAGGACCATGTCAAAAGAGTAGGAGAGGGTCTGGCAGTAACCAATGTGCTACATTTTGGATTTTCCTTTCATTTTCTAGTTGTCCCTAGAATAAAGGGTTATGGGAAATATTCAAATGGGGCACATGTTCTAGGATCAATGACTTTCATGACTCGAGTCCCTGTTGAGTAGGAACACGTCAAAAGAGTAGGAGAGGGTCTGGTGGTAACCAATGTGCTACATTTTGGATTTTCCTTTCACTTTCTAGTTGTCCCTAGAATAAAAGGTTAAGGAAAATATTCAAATGGAGCGTCTGTTCTAGGATCAATGAATTTCATGACTCGAGTCCCAGTTGGGTAGGAACACGTCAAAAGAGTAGGAGAGGGTCTGGTGGTAACCAATGTCCAACATTTTGGATTTTCCTTTCACTTTCTAGTTGTTCCTAGAATAAAAAGTTAAGGGAAATATTCAAATGGGGCACCTGTTCTAGGATCAATGACTTTCATGACTCAAATCCCTGTTTGGTAGGAACACATCAAAAAAGTAGGAGAGGGTCTGGCAGTAACCAATGTGCTACATTTTGGATTTTCCTTTCATTTTCTAGTTGTCCCTAGGATGAGGGGTTAAGGGAAATATTCAAATGGGGCACCTGTTCTAGGATCAATGATTTTCATGACTCGAGTCCATGTTGGGTAGGAACACGTCAAAAGAGTAGAAGGTCTAGCGGTAACCAATGTGCTACATTTTGGATTTTCCTTTCACTTTCTAGTTGTCCCTAGAATACAAGGCTAAGGAAAATATTCAAATGGGACACCTGTTCTAGGATCGTTGACTTTCATGACTCGAGTCCATGTTGGGTAGGAACATGTCAAAAGAGTAGAAGGTCTGGCGGTAACCAATGTGCTACATTTTCGATTTTCCTTTCATTTTCTAGTTGTCCCTAGAATAAAAGATTAAGGGAAATATTCAAATGATGCACCTGTTCTAGGATCAATGACTTTCATGACTCGAGTCTCTGTTGGGTAGGAACACGTCAAAAGAGTAGGAGAGGGTCTGGTGGTAACCAATGTGCTACATTTTGGATTTTCCTTTCACTTTCTAGTTGTCCCTAGAATTCAAGGTTAAGGGAAATATTCAAATGGGGCACCTGTTCTAGGATCAATGACTTTCATGACCTGTTGGGTAGGAACACGTCAAAAGAATAGGAGAGGGTCTGGCGGTAACCGATGTGCTATGTTCTAGCTTTGCGAGCAGTGAGGCCAGTATTTTGTTTGCATCTGGATACTGCAGGGAGGATGTTCTCATGCATGTGTACTGTCTAAGAGCGGAATTCTTCTCAGTTTGAGATTTTTTTGTCTCTGGGACAGGAAGTTAAGGGAAATTTCCCTAATGCTAAAGAAAGTAAACCGAAACGAGCAAATAGTAGTCACCACGCCCCACCACATTTCTGATCTTTCAGAAATGTCTATGATGATCAACCCAAACAGGAATGTAACAGAGTTCTTAAATTCAATAGCCCTCACAGAGGCAAGGATCTTTAATTTATATTTTAGAACATTCTGACATTAAACTTAACAATATGAAATAATGTGTTAATGAAAAGATAATGGTGCAAAAAAAATATTTACAGAATAGATATTCCAAGAAGGACCATTTGCAAAAGTAAAACTAAAGGGATTTAAAGTGAAGAGTACCTGGTCTTTGGTTCCGTGCAGAATAAGTCCACTCTGGTATCAGAGTCACTGGCTCTCACAAAGAATTATTTGCATTCCTTCTTAGTTCGTATTGTATGGAGAGTTCTGAAGCTGCAAAAGCAGCCTATACTTCAGGTTCTAAAAAGGGTGTTCACAGTATTGCCATGACTGACCATTTCCAAGGGTCTGAGGGGTGTTAAAGTGTTTTATGGTGCTCCAGAGAATACTGCCTTAATGGCAATTATTCTAGCTGTATTTATATTTCCAGATGCCACAGTTTCACAATCCACCATATTTTTAAACAGAAATTATAATTTGATACACACCAAATATGATATGAATGCAAACAGAAGGAAATTATAATTTGATAGATGCCAAATATGATATGAATACAAACAGATATTATGATATGATAGACACCAAATATCTTATGAATCCAAACAGAAAGAAATTATGATTTGATAGATGCCAAATATGATATGAATCCAAAAAGAAAGAAATTTTGATTTGATAAACACCAAATATGATATGAATCCAAACAGAAAGAAGTTATAATTTGATAGACACCAAATATGAGATGAATCCAAACAGAAAAAAAATTTGAATGGATAGACACCAAATATGATATTAATCCAAAGAGAAAAAAAATTGTATTTGATAGACACCAAATATGACATGCATCCAAACAGAACGAAATTATGATTTGATAGACACCAAATATGAGATGAATCAAAAAAGAAAGAAATTTTGATTTGATTAACACCAAATATGATATGAATCCAAACAGAAAGAAGTTATAATTTGATAGACAACAGATATGATATGAATCCAAACAGAAAGAAATTATGATTTGATAGATGCCAAATATGATATGAATCCAAAGAGAAATACATTTTGATTTGATAGATACCAAATATGATATGAATCCAAACAGAAATACATTTTTATTTGATAGACACCAAATATGATATGAATCTAAACAGAAAGAAATTATAATTTGATAGACACCAAATGTGATATGAATACAAACAGATACAGTATTATGATTTGATAGACACCAAATATATGTATTCAAACAGAAATAAATTATAATATGATAAACACCAAATGTGATATGAATCATTGCTTTGGCTTGGCAGTTTAATAAAGCAGACTCAGAATGTACATTTGTCCAGACCATTCAAAATACCTTTTTTTATGGCAGGTCTATGATAGGGATCCACTGTGTGCAACACGAATACCCTATTCTCTCCACACAGCTTGATATCTCCAGAACATAATGCCATTGCACAGTACAATCTGCACTATTTGAAGAGAAAATGAAGACCTGTTTTTACATAGGGCCTGGTTGTTTTAGTCTCAAGAGCTGACTACCTATATTACACCGCTAGTGCACTGGAAGCTGCTATTATTTGAGAAAAAGGTTTTTGGACAGAAATAACTGTCTTCTTTGGTTAAATAGAAAACCTTTTTCATATAATCTGTACCAAAAGCTGCATTATTGGAAGAATGCATTAAAAAAAAGGTAAAATAATTGGTTACTTAGTTACTTAAGCTAGCAACATGTTTCCTCTTTCAGACTGTTAACACTCACTAGTGGAAAAAATGAGACCTTGTTTGCTCAAGATCATGCTTAGATCAGTATTACTCATTATACCTTTGAGAGGAATTTTGGACATGGGTGTGGCAGAGACAACGCTAATGTCCCTTGAGGCTATGTTCACATCTTTGCAAGTGGTGCCGCTGAGGATCTGCATGAAAATCCGCACAGAGGAATGCGGACTCGCGGGCGGGTGCCATTACCTCTAATGGCATGCTGCCCGCACTGGAAAACGTAATATGTTAAAAAAATCTGAACACTATATTTTAAAAAAATATATTTTTAAAAATATTTTTCATATATTGTATATTTTTCAGATTTTAATTTAACATATAAAAAAGTCATTTTAACATATATTTTTACGTATATTTGTAAATGCATTTCAAAAATGAGTTGGGCCGTTTTACCTGGATGGTAAGCCGTGACGTCTTGCCGCCGGCACCTAACATAGGTCCAGCGGCATTCTTTTAAATTGTGAACGGACGTTTTTTGATTGGCTCCCCGGTGACCTAATGTTCACTTCCAGAGCCCACATTAGAGGATACAGGAGCCAAAACACATGTGGCACCAACCCAGAGGAGGGAGCTGTTCCAGTGTTAGCTGACAAGCATCCACCCATCCATTAAGGAGGCCTCTGCCTGGATTCCATCCACACACACCAAAGGAGACGTCTCTATAGCTGCTTACCATCCAGAGGGAGGAGAGTCCATTAAAACGGCCCAACTCATCCATCCCATCCTGAGAGGGGGACCTCTGGTCATACTGATTATATGCGTATTTAAAGATACACATCTGGTGAGTGCGCATTTTTACTATTTATTGGCACGTCACTGGAATTTGAAGTCACCATCAACTCCTGTATCAAGCGCTTTATCACAAACTGTCACTAATTTTAAATATAATTTTATAATTTTATATTATTAGACTTGGGAATATTTTTAAGCGCTGCACTTTTATGTATTTGAGATTACTCAAAAGAGACATTGTCAAGGTGTCCCCGTGTAGCTCAGCCCATTATTTGCTGCAGCAAGGAGGAAGATAAAGGTCCTCAAGTTACCACTTAAAGTTTTTGGAGTATTCCGCAGTTACCCTGCACTCACCCAAGTTTAAGCCTGGAACGAAGCATGAAAACGTATACTTCTGGACTTATCATTGTGCCGGAAGAATGACTGTGACTGTGTGTCAGGCTGCTAGAGCTCCTACTTGGGAAAGGACCTTGGCACCTAAACAGCGGGTCCTTTAGCGGGTGAGTGCTACAACATCAAGAAATTGGGAGCTATAACTCTAAAATAACACACTGTACATCTTAGGACATGGCTTTATTAGCTTAGCTGGTGTAATATGCAACGGTAACAACAGGACAGACATAACACAGATAAGTCCTTTATGGTCTTTGGTGCAAGTCTATGTAAACAGACGTATGAAGAAGCATTAGGTACAAAGGGATTGGCGAAGACCAGTGAGGGATTTAAAGGGAGTAAACCAGCAGGCCCTGTGGTTCTTCCATGTTACATAAGTCATGAAAGATGTAGTCATTTCTTAAAATTTATTGGATGGGATTTATTTAGGCACCAAAACCAACAAATTGATAAAAAAAAATTATTTCATTTTATTGATACAAAAATATGTCAAACAATACAATATGTCAAATCAATGGTGGAGAAGGATCTGGGGGGGTCAATGGTGGAGAAGGATCTCGGGGGGGTCAATGGTGGAGAAGGATCTGGGGTGGTCAATGGTAAAGAGGGATCTGGGGGGGGATCAATGGTGGAGAAGGATCTGGGAGGGTCAATGGTGGAGAAGGATCTGGGGGGGGGGTCAATGGTGGAGAAGGATCTGGGAGGGTCAATGGTGGAGAAGGATCTGGGGGGATTCAATGGTGGAGAAGGATCTGGGGGGAATCAATGGTGGAGAAGGATCTGGGGGGAATCAATGGTGGAGAAGGATCTGGGGGAATCAATGGTGGAGAAGGATCTGGGAGGGTCAATGGTGGAGAAGGATCTGGGGGGGGGGGTCAATGGTGGAGAAGGATCTGGGAGGGTCAATGGTGGAGAAGGATCTGGGGGGATTCAATGGTGGAGAAGGATCTGGGGGGAATCAATGGTGGAGAAGGATCTGGGGGGAATCAATGGTGGAGAAGGATCTGGGGGAATCAATGGTGGAGAAGGATCTGGGGGGAATCAATGGTGGAGAAGGATCTGGGGGAATCAATGGTGGAGAAGGATCTAGGGGGAATCAATGGTGGAGAAGGATCGGGGGGGAATCAATGGTGGAGAAGGATCTGGGGGGAATCAATGGTGGAGAAGGATCTGGGGGGGTCAATGGTGGAGAAGGATCTGGGGGGGTCAATGGTGGAGAAGGATCTGGGGGTTCTGGTAGATCACAAGCTTAATAATGGCATGCAATGCCAAGCTGCGGTTTCTAAAGCGAGCAAAACCCTCTCTTGAATTAAAAGAGGTATAGACTTCAGAGAAAGTGATATATATAATTCCCCCCCGGTACAAATCATTTGTAACACCTCATCTGGAATATGCAGTTCAATTTTGGGCAACAATTCACAAAAAGAACATTGGGGAACTGGAGAAAGTACAGAGAAGGGCAACCAAGAGGCATGGAGGAGATCAGCTATAAGGAAATATTAGAGGAACTGAAATTATTTTCTACTGAGAAGAGGAGATTAAGGGGGGATATGATGAACATGTATAATACATAAGGGGGGATATGATGAACATATATAATACATAAGGGGGGATATGATCTCCATGTATACTACATAAGGGGGAATATGATCTCCATGTATAATACATAAGGGGGGATATGATCACCATGTATAATACATAAGGGGGGGATATGATCTCCATGTATAATACATAAGGGGGGATATGATCTCCATGTATAATACATAAGGGGGATATGATCACCATGTATAATACATAAGGGGGGGATATGATCACCATGTATAATACATAAGGGGGATATGATCTCCATGTATAATACATAAGGGGGGATATGATCACCATGTATAATACATAAGGGGGGATATGATCTCCATGTATAATACATAAGGGGGGGATATGATCACCATGTATAATACATAAGGGGGATATGATCTCCATGTATAATACATAAGGGGGATATGATCTCCATGTATAATACATAAGGGGGGATATGATCACCATGTATAATACATAAGGGGGGATATGATCTCCATGTATAATACATAAGGGGGGATATGATCTCTATGTATAATACATAAGGGGGGATATGATCTCCATGTATAATACATAAGGGGGGATATGATCTCCATGTATAATACATAAGGGGGGGATATGATCTCCATGTATAATACATAAGGGGGGATATGATCTCCATGTATAATACATAAGAGGGGATATGATCTCCATGTATAATACATAAGGGGGGATATGATCTCCATGTATAATACATAAGGGGGGGATATGATCTCCATGTATAATACATAAGGGGGGATATGATCACCATGTATAATACATCAGGGGGGATATGATCATCATGTATAATACATAAGGGGGGATATGATCTCTATGTATAATACATAAGGGGGGATATGATCTCCATGTATAATACATAAGGGGGGATATGATCTCCATGTATAATACATAAGGGGGGGATATGATCTCCATATATAATACATAAGGGGGGATATGATCTCTATGTATAATACATAAGGGGGGATATGATCTCCATGTATAATACATAAGGGGGGATATGATCTCCATGTATAATACATAAGGGGGGATATGATCTCCATGTATAATACATAAGGGGGGATATGATATCCATGTATAATATATAAGGGGGGATATGATCTCTTGCAGGAAAGACAGTTTAGATTCAGAGAGATTCAGATTCTAGTGAGTATCATATATAGACAAATCATTTCTTAGCATCCCAATGTCCTTCAATGGTAGTCAATCTCCTCTTCAGCCACAGGTAAAGCACAACTAGACAAACAGATATTCCTTGCAGTGAGCATTGAGCCCGATGTATGGTCTTCAGATGACGTCTCTCCTTGGACGTTCTCCTTGTGCGATCACCTCAGTCTTTATGTGATGGATGAATATACAGCAGGAGATCAGCACAACGAAGACAGATATTGCCAGACGTATGAGATTCCTCATGGTGTAATCTGCCATTCGTGGGTACTTTGAGCTTTTATCTGAAATGAAGGTAGAAGTAAGGGTTATATTGCCAACCATGTTAGGCAAACCAAAACAAAGTAGATAAATATGAGGCTTGGACGACTGGAGAGGGGATCACAAATTAGATAAATATGAGGCTTGGATGACTGGTGAGGGGGTCACAGGAAAACTTTCCTGACAAAAACATGGATGCCATTGCTGACGTCCTTCTGAAGTTGCCAATTTCCTGTCTGCTCATTGCTTAGGTTTTGTTTATCTCATGTAACCTTGCACAAATGGGTCAGTTGGTTGTAGTTTTAATTTTGATGGGTGTTCGGTCAAAGTGGACCTCTGTTGGTATAAATCCCCTACATATCACACATACACCCAGTGATCACTCAGACTGTACATTGTAATTTTCTTTTAGCAAGACAACAACATGAGACTGCAGCAATGGTCTATCTGTGAGGACAGCCAAGAATGGAACAGGCACCAAGGTTTACATCACTGTGAAGACTCTGAGCCGGTATCTCAGTCCAGGAAGGTAGATGGTGACCCTGGATGATACCTGATCAAAGATGGTGCATAAAAGTAGAAATATTAGTTGTCACACAAGCCATAAACCATGAAGACATTGGGGTAGGAGGAAATACAAACAAGTCTACGGTATTCCAACTACAAACAGACATTTCAGTATGTTGAAAACAGAAAAAGACATAGCAGGGATCTATCTCAGTCACCAGTATAAATACAAGATAAATACTTGTATAGGTGTGTAGCACTACCCCCTCAGGGGCCACTGGTTTTTAATTGGGTCCCCCTTAAGCTCTGCACAGCCAGGTAACATGTACTTCCCACACCTGTACACTTGAAGTCAGTAAACAGTCCTTGAGCTTGGTTTTGTTGTTTTTTTATTGGGGGTTAACAATTTGGATGGGGTCTAGGGGTATATGGGATGCACAAGCAATTGAAGAACTTCAGAACAACTTCTGAGCAACTATGTACAGAAAATGCAGACAGCAACAGTCTCATCTTAAGAGCACTAAAGGCTCTGTGGTGTACCTCCTTAGACCCCTGATGATTCCTTCTCTTGACCCAGCTGCCTGAGGATATCCCTGAGCAAGGGAGCCCAGGAGCTACCAATCGAACAGTCCCAGATGAGAAGCTAGTTGGGTATTACACCTGACCGCCTGTCAGGGCAGGGCTGTGGAACGGACAGGTAGGCCTAGTGGCAGGGTAACGCACTGGCTGACGACAACCACCACAAACAGACTGAAGTCCCTCAGGGCGCGGAGTCTAAGTCCCAGGCTGCCCTTCACCAGGGCCCCTGATGGTGGGGATGGACTTGACGCAACTAGGGACCAGGTCGCGGCCCCCGAGACACCCCAGCTGCGGTAATGGCCGCCGCCAATGGCGTGTAGCTGGTGAGAATGACAATAGCGTAATCAGACAAGCCGGGTCAATAACAACGGGACAAAACAGTACAGAACAGTAGACAGAGAATCACAGGTCACGGGCCGGGTTCAGCAACGGAAGGTCAGATCAAAGGGAAACACAGAGAATGGTCTTAGTCACAAGCCGAGTCAGAATACCAGAAGAGTCACGAGCGTATACACAGAGCTGTAGCAAGACAAAGACACAAGACACAAGTGCAAAGAGCATGTGCAGATCCCAGGCTTATATGTACTCAGCCACACCCCTCTGGGGGATGGACCTCAGAGACCTGAAGGCATAAAAGATTCCCATCATGCTCAGCAGAAATCCAAGATGGATGCTAGCACATGGAGTAACATAACCTCTGGGAAAAGGTAGGACCTTGACACCGCCCTCTCCCAAGGGGTGTAGGAGTAATGACACTGTTCTCTCCTGCTAGTTTAGTGGGTTGGTTGCTGCCTTCAGGTCTCATGCTGGGCTGGCTCCTTCCCTGTTGCTCAGGCTGGACATTGAAGCAGAGGAGATCCTCCTCTCCAGCATCCTGCCTGCAGGTAGGCTCCCCTCCCTGGGGCCCCCTCTCAGGCTACACACTCAAGCCTTCCCCACTCCACCTTCCACCCTGCACTGCCCACTACTCCCCAGGCTCTGTCATATTTAAGGGTTGCCCTGGACACCTCGTCCAGCCTCCTGCCAGGGGATTGGCCAGGGTCCCTCAAACATGCATATCTGAGCTTCCTCCCCTCCACCACCCCTCTTCCAGAAAGTTCTCTAGTTTCTTGGAAGGTGAGAGGGCTCCAGAAGCCCTGACCTGCAGAACCTCCCTAACCTGTCCTGAGGTGAACTTCTGCCTCACTCCTAGGCTGACCCATCCCAGGCTGCTACTCAGCCTCTATCTAAAAAAAAAATGAAATAACAAAACTCCCTAGTTAAGCCCAGGGGGTGTTACCTGTGTAAATAATATTTTGTTTATTAGGTGAAAATGTACTCCTGAAAATGTACTGAAATTTGAATTAAGTTCTGAACTTTCCAAAATGAAGAGACTTGTAAATGTACTTACCGGTCCAGCAGTATGACCAGGGGAGGACAGATTTCGAGGCTTTACTGACTGGATTTTCTGCTGTACATATATAGGTAAAGTTGATATTACTGGGAGGTACAAACACAACATTCTGTGTCGGGGTAATGTCACAGCTGTTTACACTCCTCCAGGCGACGGTCACATTGCTTCCATTTACTGAACATCCCAAGATGACCTCACACGTCCTATTATCCGTCACATTGGAGATGATGGCGATATCCTCAACTGTTAAGTTACCTGGAGGATGGGAGCAATAAACATTGTAAACGTCTCTCCGGAAAATTATTACAACTCCTAAACCCTGGCGCTACAAATGTCATTATTAATTATGTAAAATCCATGAATATTACAATTTTGTTTTGGAAGCTAAATGGGAAAATTAAAGGACCACTAGGGCCCTGTGGCTTTTGTATTTTAAATGATAGAGACAGAATATCAACCAAAAATCCAGAAAAAACACACATGATACAAATGTTATAAATTGAGTTGCAGTTCAGTGAGCAAAATAAGTATTTGATCCCCAAGCAAAACAACTTCATACTTGGTGGAGGAACCCTTGATGGCACGTACAGAAGTAAGACGTTTCTTGTAGTTGGTTGCCAGGTTTGTACACATCTCAGGAGGGATTTTGGTCCACTCTTCTTTATGAATCTCTAAATTCTTATGGTTTCTTGACCGTCACTTGACAACTCAAAGTTTCAGCTCCCTCCATATATTTTCTATAGGATTAAGGTCTGGAGGCTCCATGACCTTAATGTGCTTCTTCTTGAGACACTTCTTTGCTGCCTTGGCTGTATGTTTTGGGTCATTGTCATGCTGGAAGACCCATCCACGACCCATCTTCAGTGTTCTGGCTGAGGGGAAAAGGTTCTCAGCCAAGATTTTAAAATACATGGCCCCGTTCATTGGCCCCTCAATACGGCAAAGTCGGCCTGTATCTTTAGCAGAGAAACAGCCCCAAAACATAATGTTTCCACCTCCGTGGTTGACTGTAGGGATGGTGTTACTAGGGTCATAGTCAGCATTTTTCTTCCTCCAAACACGGTGAGTTGAGTTAATGCCAAAGAGCTCATTTTTGGTCTCATCTGACCACAGCACTTTCTCCCAATCCTTCTCTGAACCATTTAGATGTTCATTGGCAAACTTCAGATGGGCCTGTACATGTGCCTTCTTGAGGAGGGGGACCTTGCAGGCACTGCAGGATTTCAATCCATGGGGGTGTATTGTGTTACCAACAGGGGCGGACTGACCATTTGGAAACTCGGGCACACTGCCCGAGGACCCGGGGTCAGTAGGGAGCCCCATGAGATGCCCCTGGTACCTTTTTCATAGGCTTTTTTGAGTTTGGGCAAGGACACAGGAGCCCCATGATCCCCTATTGCCCGGGGCCCCATGAGTTGTCAGTCCGCCCCTGGTTACCAATGGTTTGTTTGATGACTGTGGTCCCAACTGCCTTGAGATGCTTCACAAGCTCCTCCTGTGTAGTTCTGGACTGATCTCTCACTTTTCTTATGAACATCCTTACCCCATGAGGCGAAATCTTGCATTGAGCTACAGATCGAGGGTGACTGATGGTGACTTCAGCACCCCTATGGAAGCACAAAACCCCAATGTGAAAACATACATAGACATTCATAGGGAAGAACGTTTCTGAACGCAAAAGCGCTTCAAAAACTCCTCTATGTGAAAGTAGCCTAAACTTTTTATTTGGCTCCTTATCAGCCTCTTACATTCCCATTACAGCGGAGCTAAGAAAGGGAGAGCAAGACGCCAATCAGTTGTGTTGTATGGCTCATTTGCTAACAAGGAGCATGCTGATAGGAGGAGAGAGCAGAGTGACAGACAGATGAGGTCATCGCTATGCTGTTTCTTCTCTGCTAATAAGCAGGGAATTGACCTTTGCTGATGAGAGGTAACCAGGTTAAAGATCTCTGATAATAAGAGCTCCGTATAAAATCGGCCATAGATGGGTAAAAAACCGAACGTTCTGTCGACCGAAAAACGAAAATAGCTTCTACAATTGTGCCATCAATTGTTTCATTTTTCTACAAAAAAAAACCCAGCATGTTGGATCAGCACTTTTTTTTTAATTTTAATTATATCTGTTATTAGTTTTTTTCAATACCACAAAGAGTATCTAATGCATACTAGAATAAAAAGAACTTCACCAATACAGAGATTCCATTTGCATCGTCTAATCCCCTCCCCCTCCCCCCCTCCAATTACCCCAATCCATATCCAAATTCCTAGTTTCTGTCCTTTCCCGTGATGATCCATCTATATCTGTATCCCTTCCCTTCTATCTCCTTCTCTCTGTCGGGAACTCCATTAGAACTCCCCCAAATACTCCTCCACCTACGGTATTTTTCGCTCCATAAGACGCGCCTAGGTTTTAGAGGAGGAAAACAAGAAAAAAAATATTCTGAACCAATGGACTGCAGACATAGTACAGGGCATGACCAGAGACTGCAGACATAGTACAGGAGATGACCAGAGACTGCGGACACAGTACAGGAGATGGTCAGAGACTGCGGACATAGTACAGGATATGACCAGAGACTGCGGACACAGTACAGGAGATGACCAGAGACTGCGGACACAGTACAGGAGATGACCAGAGACTGCGGACAGTACAGGAGATGACCAGAGACTGCAGACATAGTACAGGAGATGACCAGAGACTGCGGACATAGTACAGGGGATGACCAGAGACTGCAGACATAGTACAGGAGATGACCAGAGACTGTGGACAGTACATACTGTATATATATATCAGATTAAAAGAGACCCTGTGTGAATCTGATCATGTGTCTGGTGTCAAATCGGCATTGCTAAAGATAATACTTACTGAACACTGTGAGATGGTATCTGCAGATCTGTATCTCTTCCCCAATGCTGATTTGTGCCTTGTAGATCCCCCGATCTTCCAGTCTCGGCTCAGTTATGATTAAGGATCCATCAGATGTGCTGCTCAGTCTTCCTTTATACTCTTTATAATCAATCTCAATTGGTTCTCCTGGTTTTGTTGTGGCGATAGCAGAGCTGATTTTTTCAAAAGTCCAAATAATTTTTCTGACCCCAGTGTAGCTGACTTGTAGAGTGACAGCTCCTCCCACAGCGCCAATGACATTTCTCTCACAGGGGTCCTCACTCATCACATCTGATAAAGAAGAACAATACTTGGTGTCAGCGGTCACCAGACATTACATCATATTACATTTCATTATATGCAGCTCTTCTATTGGATCGGACTACGCGGGCCAGCCTTCCATCCCATGTGCACCAATGAGCCTTGGCCACCCATGGCCCTGTCTCCCTTTTGCTGGTTTTTCTTCTTTGGTCTGTCCTGACCAATGCAGACCGGGAACATCCCTCAAGAGCTGCAGTTTTGACGTTGGCCTAGCCATTGTCCTTCTCCCTGGGAAGCTCTAAAGCAGGGGTTGTCAACCTTACTGAGACCAGGGCCTGGTAGATTCCTACAAAACCCAACATGACCCAACAGTAAAGATTAAAAAAAGTCTATACTTACACAATATATTAAAATATGTATTGAAGGCTGTGGATGGGGCTGGGAGTCATTGTGGGGAGGATGAAGGTTCTGGGGGAGGTTAGGGAACTCTGCAGCTATGTGGCTCTGTAGGGGGTGGGAGCTATAGAAGGCTGGGGACTTTGCATGGGGCACTGTGGAAGACTAGAAGGCTGGGGGCACTGTGGGACACTATTAGAGGTTTGGGGTTCTATGAAGGCTCTGCAGCAAGCTAGAGGGCACTGCAGGGGGCTGGGGGGAGGTCTATATGCGGTTAAAGCAGCACTGTGGGAGCTGAGGTCTTTCAGGGGGCCTGGGGTCACTGTGGCCCATTGTGGGAAGTTGTGTGGTACTATGAGAAATATAAGGCACTATGGCAGGGGAACTGCAGATGGCTGGGAGCCCAGGAGGAGAAAGGCCATGGCCATGCATTGAGAACCACTGCTATAAAAGACACCCAAACGTGCCTTGCAACTCCACTTCACCTATATTCCAGCCAGTTCCAGATATCTTCTAGATGTTTTGAAAATTAACCAGCTGATCCACATCTTCCTAAATTTTTCTATTCTATCTTCCTCAATATGACACAACATCCTCCATCCTGGCCATGGCCAGACATTGAGATCCACTGCTATGAAAGACATCCAAAAGTGCAACTCCATTTCATCCACCGCATGATGACCTAAACCAGGGGTCTCCAAACTTTCTAAACAAAGGGCAAGTTTACTGTCCTTCAGACTTTGAGGGGGCCAAACTGTGGCCAGTGAGAGTAGAAAATGCCCCAGAATCAATGGGAGTAAACAATACCATTCATTGTACATTCAGTAACCCTCAAAGGGTGTACAATCTAAGGTCCCTAACTCACATATATACAGATCATGGGTGGACTGACAACTCATGGGGCCCCCGGGAAATATGGGATCATGGGGCCCCTGTGTCCTTGCCCAAACTCAAAAAAGCCTATGAAAAAGGTACCAGGGGCATCTCATGGGGCCCCCTACTGACACTGGGTCCTCAGGCAGTGCCCAAGTTTCCAAATGGTCAGTGATACAGATATTAGGGTCAATTTACCTACCATCATGTGTTTGGAGTGTGGGAGGAAGCCCACACAGGCAGAACAAGCAAACTCCAGGCAGGTGGTGCCATGGTTAGGACTGGAACCAGCAACCCTAGTACTGCCAGGCAGAAGTGCTAACCATTTAGCCACTGTGGTGCTGGCTGCTGAAGAGTTCATTGATGCTGGCTGCTGGGGGATCTGTTGTTGCTGCTGGGGGTCTATGGTTGCTGGGGTAGTATTTTGTTGAGAGTCCATTGTTGCTGGGGAATCTATTGTTGCTGGGGGGTTCTCTATTGCTGCTGGCTGCATGGAATCTATTTTATTAGGGGAAGGTGGGGGGGGGGGTAGTATGGAAGCAAGAAGTGACTCCGAATGGGGATGTTTCCAGACCTCTTCTCTGAGAAAAAAAATCCTTTATAAAAGTCTAAAAAAAGAACAATATGGTGATAATCCTCATCATGCAGAGACCTAGAGGTGACCACTCGAGGGAGACATGGACGGGAAATGATCAAACTGTGGATCAGCAGATGTAAGAGACAATACAGAGCAGACACAACACACCCCGTACGTATCCTGGTGTCAGTGAGTTTTGAATGCAGGGATCCCTATACATGGTATGAATTTCAGATACAAGAAACCCCCCCAGTCATCTAGCCAATCTGTCTGCTCAGGAAGTAGAACTCTTCATCTACCATTAATATTCTGCTACTTTTGTTCATTACTCTATAAAAGTCAGTAAATGGAATCTCCTGTGATGGTCAAAGTGATCGATAAATGACTAGAGAAACAAAATGAGGACATCCTTACAGTTCTGAAGAGTCAACAACACGACCATCCAGAGGTAGAATGGAGACATTGTGTCTGTCCGCGTGGAATGTGTAAGTCGATGGTCAGTGGACAGCTGAGACTGATCTGTATCATGCATGCGGTACAAGACAGGAAATCTGTGAGAGCTCAGCGTTAAAACAAGGAAGTTCTTTAAATATTTATTATTTCCCGTCCACCCTATAGCAGATATACTGCTACAGGGCGGGTGCGGGTGCACAAAATCACATATACTTGCGCTGGTAGGGGGCGCGCACTCTACCTGCGCCGCCATTCGCGGACGCGTCTGTCAAACACCGGGTCCTGGACGGTGATTACCCGCTGGCACCCAGTGATTAGCGAGCATCTCCAACTTGGAGGAAGACTGTTTTGTTTACTAACAGTCCTCCTCCCTCTTAGCTCGGGCACACTGCACAGCACAGCCATCCTGATCAGTGTGCTTACAGTGAAGCACCAACACTCCGCCCCGTAGTAAAGCACTCCCAGCACAACCCTTTGATCGCCCCTCTTGTTAAATCCTTCCTGCCCAGTGCCATTAGTACAGTGTCAGTGCTTTTTATTAGCACTGATCACTGTATTGGTGTCACTGAGGATGTCAGTGACACTAAGTCAGTCCCCTGCCCCCCCCCCCAGTGTTAGAATGCACAGTACAGCCATCCTGATCAGTGTGCTTACAGTGAAGAACCAACACACCACCCCCTAGTAAAACACACCCAGCACAACCCTTTGATCGCCCCTCTTGTTAACTCCTTCCTGCCCAGTGCCATTAGTACAGTGTCAGTGCTTTTTATTAGCACTGATCACAGTATAGGTGTCACTGGGGATGTCAGTGACACCAAGTCAGTACCCCCCCAGTGTCAGAATGCACAGCACAGCCATCCTGATCAGTGTGCTTACAGTGAAGCACCAACACACCGCCCCCTAGTAAAACATTCCCAGCACAACCCTTTGATTGGTCTCCATGTTAACCCCTTCCTGCCCAGAGCCATTAGTACAGTGTCAGTGCTTTTTATTAGCACTGATCCAGGGGCGTATTTACCATAAGGCAAACAAGGCATTTGCCTAGGGTGGCATTTTTTAGGGGGGCAGCACTGCCCCCTGGAAGAAGGGACATATGCAGTATGGGGACCTTATGGGATCTGAAAGAGGCTGCTTGATGATGTATGCAGAGCCCGACTGTTGTTCCTGGGGATGTCCAGAGCTGTAAAGCTGAGTGTCTTTCTATCTGTCACGGGGGGTGGGGGTGTTAGGGAAAGGCTCTCTCAGGTGGGGGGGATGATGGGGCATTGGTGTTGTTGGGCACTGTCTGTCAGTCTACCTCTGCGGGGGTGGGGGGAGGGGAAGGGAGCCTGGTGTTGGTTGGTGTTGAGCTCTCTACGCCTGGGAGGGGGGGCATCCAATCTTTATGTTGCCTAGGGCAGCACAAAACCGAAATACACCACTGCTCTGATCACTGTATTAGTGACACTGGGGATGTCAGTGACACCAAGTCAGTCCCCACCCCCCCAGTGTTAGAATGCACAGCACAACCAAGACATGTCGCAGAATACATTTTGGCCGAAATTTATGACGAAATTTAATTTTTTTAATTTTTTACTGGACATGCTTAATAGCAAAAAGTCAAAAATATTGTTTTTTTTCTCAAAATCGTCAGACTTTTTTTTATAGCGCAAAAAATAAAAAAGGCACAAGTGATCAAATACCACCTAAAGAAAGCTCAATTCGTGGTAAAAAGAGGAAGTAAATTTCATTTGGGTGCAGCATTGCATGACCGCGCAATTGCCAGTTAATGTAACGCAGCGCCGTAATGCAGAAAATGGCCTGGTCAGGAAGGGGGGGGGGGGGAATCCTCAGGAGGGCGAGGGGTTAATTCTGCATCAATAATACATGGACAGTGGGTAACATGGATTCCAATGGCCTTGGTGTACACCAGTGCAGTGCATTGTAGGGCGTAGAACAAGTTGTGGTGGGGGACCTACTCGCCCTGCACTTGGGGGTTCCTCTTGTGTGCTTGTGATCTTCAATGCCCAGAACCAGGCAGGGCTGAGTTCATGTGAAAGCCAACATTATGGCGGTACCCCAGCTTGAGATGAGCAGTAGATTGTGTGCAGTAGTTAAATGTACAGAGCCCCTCTGTGAAACGTGTTGTCCTGTGTTACCAGGGCCGTGGATAAGGTGGTACCACCAGTCCTCCTGTATGGGGCCCAGGCCAACAGGGGGGCCCAGGCAGCTGGGTGAATCAAATGTTGGCAGGGAGGATGATCGGCACGGTGGGGGCAATTACTGGAACCAATCCCCTGTATGGCTTTCTCTGCAGCAGCTGAAAGTTGGCTTCTCCTCTCCCTCCCCCTGGCTTTCAGCTGCTGCAGGGAAAGCCATACAGGGGATCGGTTCCAGTAATTGCCCCCCCACCCACCCATCACTCTCCCTGTGCACCATACATTTCCACCTGCTGTCCAGGCCCCCCTGTGTGTCCCCACCCCCACAGTGCTGCCATCCTCTCCTTCCCACTGGCAGCTGCAAGCACATAATAGGATTCCTCAGGATGGAGAGCGGGGGAAGGGTCCAGTAAAAATGTCACATTTACCAGCCCCTTCCTTTCCCGAATGAACACATTGGGTGATCAGTGCTGATTACTCACTGTGTTCATTCATATTCATACCTGAAGCATAGTAAACTGTGGTTTTTTGGAGGCGGAAAGAGGGCCTGTCAGGTTGGCTGTATAGGGCCCCATAGTTTCTAATAGCAGCCCTGCATGTTACTACACACCCTGGCCCAATGTGCGGTATGTTGCATTTAGGAGGCACACTCCTGCGCCCATGCCCCCTCCACCAGTCCAGCATACCTCTGCCACCTCACTCCCAGTGAAAGAATGGGGTCCCGTGGAGCACTGGTGCAGACCTCATGCGTGCACATTATTAACTTCTTCTATTCTCCCGTACCTCGCAGCTAGGTACAGGGGGTCTCTATACCGTGAGTTCAGTCCCAAATACCTTGGGGGAACCAACTGCTATGGAGGAAGCCAGAACACCGACCCTCTCGCCACTGGAGGACCTGTTCCCTAAGCTGGGTACAGGGGCGGACTGACCATTTGGAAACTCGGGTCAGTAGGGGGCCCCATGAGATGCCCCTGGTACCTTTTTATAGGCATTTTTGAGTTTGGGCAAGGACACAGGGGCCCCATGATCCCCTATTGCCTGGGGGCCCCATGAGTTGTCAGTATGCCCCTGGCTGGGTACCAAGCTTATTGACCCGCTGCTATACATTCCCATCAGCTCTTGGTTGCCCATGGCAAGTGCTTTCATTCTCCAACTCTCCAGCCGAGTTAACTCTTCGTAATGGCCTTGTTTTCACACCCCGTGGTTGCTTTACATGCCCTGTTCTTCTGATACGCCATTTACCACCATGCACCCCTTGAATAACTTCAGACCGGGCTTAAGAACAGTCAGTGAAACTTTACTTAAGATGCTTCCGGAACATTACAACATAACATGCATCTCAGTCCATCTCCTAGCTAACAATTTGGTGGCTCTTTCTGTGCGAAAGCCATTTTGGTATGCAGCGTGCACTAACTTTTTGAAAATGTTCATGAATGATCGTGTTCTCCATTCCCCCAGAAAGATTTATCTCTTGTGCAACTTCATGATAGGTTATGGGTTGAATATCCAGGATCAGGCACTTCACGTGCTGAATGTTCACAGGAAAGTAGATGGCCTGGAACTGAGCAAAGCTAAGGAGAGGGCCAACATGACTGGGGCTTCCAGACGAGGCGGAGATTCTAATAGGGTAGGTGTATATTCATTAGTAAGGGGTGATGGCTTACCTGATTGGAGGTTTGAGTGAAGAGGGAGGTTCTCCAGGATGAGGAGAGGAGACTGGACTTGTAGGGGGTCAGTATGAGCTTGTGGCAGCACTGGTGAAGTTTCTCCTGCCCTCCCTCCCTGGACTTGTTTCATTGGTGTTCTTTGTTTGATGTTCCTTGTTCTGTCCATTGTGATTGTCTTCTTGGCCTCTTTTTGTTTTTCTTTCTTGTAATTGAATTTTATGTCTTGGGGTCATTGCCCTTGTGTTCTGTCAAGGCAGCTGACAGGGGTTGCTGGGTCTTTGAAGGCGGTGCTGGAATAACATTTTTGAGGATTATGGGTTGGGCTCATTGTAGGTATGGGTGTCCCTTCCCAATTATATGGTTACGTTGGTAATATTGGAGGTAATGGGCTGTACTGGGACTATTTAGCTGTAGCATTGCCCCCGAAGGCGGTGTAGTAGTGGCTGGGGGCCGTCTCATTAGGTGGCAGATACAGCCAGGTTATTTGATGTGATTATCAATGCCTTTGAAGACCTTGCACCCGGTTGAGATCATTACTGTTCAGTTAATACATTGATTATACTTGCTGCATTGTTATGTAATAGTTGTTATGTTAAATAAATGGGTTGCTATGGCCGTTTGACACCATCGAAGGAGAGTTGTGCGGTTATTTCAGGTGGGGGAAGGTTGAGGGGTAGTTGTTTTTATTAGGTGGCTAGTAAATGATTAATATTCTGCATGTCCCTCAGTCATGACTGCTATGGGCTGGGAACCACCACGGCCAGGTCATTACTGACGAGCCTAGGCCATTTTTGAAACGTTCCTCCATTCAAATGTCTTACTGCGGCTGAGCGTCTCATCACCGTACTGTGCTTGAAGTCTCATGTCGATATCTGCGTGTTTTACGCTTTCTGTGATGGGAGTCACTTTGGGTGGGGGGCCCATGGAACCCAGCTCACTTTGGAGAGGTGAGGAGACCCCTGTCTCAGCTCCCCATATCCCTCTTATGTGTAAGTCACCCTGTGCCTGTTAGGGGTACAGGGTGATCTGTCCTAATATTGGGGTGGGGGGTTGTTGCTTGTTTAATGCCATATGGTTGCATCCCATTGTTCTATTGTGTGTCTTCCTTGGGAGCAAACTATTATGGGATGTATGTGTTTATGTGTATTAGCGTAGTGGGGGTGTCTCCAGCAGCCCTCCTTCCTGATGGGACTGTCTGCTGGTGTGAATTTTAAATACCTGTGTGTCTTGTTGCTAAGTGTAGATTGCCCCGCCCTGTGTCATTATGCAGGGAGGGGGGATTGTCCCGAGTGTATAAAAAGCCAGTTCGAATTTCAAATAAATCGGCTGTGGTGTCTGTGGTCGGTGCTCGGATGGGGAAGCGGTATTATAATGGAAGTACCCAAGTGCAGACTGGGTTGGTTCCGTTACACCTTCGTTCATAAGAAACTTCATCACCACACGCTGTTCCACGCACACCCTAACACTGTTGTCTACCATCTTGATTAACGGTTTCTGGACTGGCCTGCGACATGTGTGCCGCCTATCAGTAATAGGACACACTTGCCACTTACTACTGCATGTAGTACCTCCATGCTAGCATCCCTTTTTTTACACCTGTAAAATTAAAAGTCCCAGTTTGACTTGAACGCCCCTTGTAATTACAGTCCTTACCAAAAGTTGTGCTGGGAGAGGTGTAGTCTGGCAGACCACATATTGTATGTTTGGTGCCTGATCCCCTGATCTAGGTGACTCAGATTGGGGTATAGGTAATGACAGATAACACCTGAGAAATTCCTCTGGATGGTCAATGGAACAATGAGATTAATTTACTGAAGAATTGCATGTATTCGCTATACTAAATGAACATTCTATACTCCCCGACAAAAAGTCATGTTGGAGGAGCTGTTGATGGGACCACAGAGGGACAAACAAGGTCACCTGATCCTAATCAAGATGAATTACATTTGGAGATAGGTGATAAAACCTGAGAAATGCCTCCCAGGTACAATGAGTCTGATGATGGAGTGTTGGACAAAATAGGGGCTTCCACATCGGGGGGGATGAGGAGTATGATGATAAAATAGAAGAGGCGGAGAAAATAGGTTTCTACATTTACCTGCTTTTCTTCTTGCATCCCATTAGTGATATCATTCGCCATAATGATTTTTCTTTTTTGTCTTTTTGGCCTATGTAAGCCTGTCCAGAGTATAACCCCATCGCCATCGGAATTGTGGACACCAATACCACCACTGCTAAAAAGGAGACTTCGTTGTCTAGAATCTCCACTCCCCCTTCCATCTGGAAGTGCTTAGCTAGCAATTCCCAATATGCAATCTACAGTAGCTGCAAGATTCAGCAAACTGGCAACTGTTCTGCCAAAAAAAATTATTTGAACTTATACTCTACGTTCTGTGAGACAGAAACATGAGATGGCGGCTGCCTCCTATCCCCCCTCCATCCCCAACAATATTGGGATCTTGGGTTTTCCAAATCTAATTTTATATCTGTACCAACAAAACATTGTATAGTGACTAACAACCCCCCCCCCAACAAAAACAAAAATTATAAAGCTAGTACCTAAATTTTGACAGGTTTTACAGGGCAAGTTTTCAGTTTTATTGGAAAAGGTTTTAGGTGCAATAGATGATTTTCTAAATCAATCCAGAAAAATTATGGGATTTAGTTATCATAAGCAGTACCTCCTTTTTTCAAACAAGCCCCGGAATGTTTGAGTGATCTGTGACTTTGTAGTACCTGGTTTGCCAGTTTTGTGTCTTGTAGGAGTCGATAAACAGCCATTTGGATAAGATCGACTGTAGTATCTCTTCCTATTAGTGTCCAGAAGGGGCGCTCCACAGATTGTCCAGTCCTTGCAGACAGAATGGCTGTTTATATAGTGTTCCTGCTGGTAGGATGGGGGCTCTAAGGCGCTTGTCCACAGAGGAACAGAAACTGCTCAGTGGGTAAGGTGGGGTATGAGATTAACTCTCCGGTAGAAGAACCTCAAGGGCTCAGGGCCTTCTGATTTGATGGTACAACCTTCTCTGGTCATGGGCTGGGAAAACAGGGAGCCCCCAGTGTCAAGTTCTCCCTAGAAGTGGCACTCTGAGGGTGCTCTTGGTATCACTATGGGTTTGGAACCCCACTGTGAGAATGAACATGAGGCTATAACACCTCTTGCTTTTTTTCTGCACTACGCCTCATAAACTAGGCCTTTTAGCCAAGACTAGGGTAAATTTTCTTACCAGGCCTCAAGGCTTAGCCAATGCACCTGCACTGGCACTTTTTTGCTTTTGCATATTTATTTTGCTCTCCAAGCGTGTCACTCTGCACTTATATATTTTTTCCCTTTTCACTCAGGATGGAGGATGTGGGTCTTCAGGCCTACCCTGAAGTCTAGAGGGAGGATGTGTGGCCATCAGGTTCCTTATTTCCCTGCTTTGGGACATCTCGCTTTGGGAGAGCTCCTCACTTAATACTTGTTGGTCAGCTTTGGCTGATCATGAGGAGAGGGGTCCTGCCAGTACTTTTTGCTAGGTGTACCTTACTGCTGTCAGGAGCCTTGTACCATAGGATGTCAGGGAAGGGTCCTGCTTCTTTGGAAGGTGGACCAGAGACACTAACTAAGTGTGCTTTTTTGGTTTACTTACCGCTGTTTCGTTGTCGCACAACCACAAAAATTAGTTGGTAAATAGATGAAAATGTGACTTTTGTAAATGATGTAAGGATGGTCTTTCTGTTATTGTTCTACAAATATAGAAAAATAAAGATAGACCTAAATGTTTTATGTACCACTGGAAGTGTAAGCAGGACTAACTCATCAACATATTTTTTCTCATTTCCAGGACCCCCCATTCCTGACCATGGCTCATATTTGATATGCCGTCAACCTGGTCCCCCCAGAACATGCCAATCTTCTGGATGTTTTCTCCCAGATCACATCCACTTTCTAGGTGGTCCTACCCCAAATTATGCAGGAGCTGCTCACTTGCAGTCATGATCCCCTTCATTCAGGGGCGGACTGACCATTCCAGCGCTCGGGCACTGCCGAGGGCCTGGAGTCAGTAGGGGGCCCCATGAGATGCCCCTGGTACCTTTTATAGGCTTTTTTTGGGTGTGGTTTGAGTGTGGGTGAGGACACAGGGGCCCCATGATCCCCTATTGCCTGGTGGCCCCATGAGTTGTCAGTCTGCCCCTGCCTTCGTCATACCCTTTTTTTTAAGTTAATGTGCATGCTCTGTAACTCCCATATGGGAGATGCTGGGTTCCCAGGACACAGCATCTTTAGGAGAGAAGACAGAGATATGGGATTGTCCCAGTAAACCTGGGAAAGCTGGAATCTATGGCAGGGATGTGTGTTTCTATGTGTTTTCCTTAAAATATCTGAAACATAAAACACATCCCTCATTCATATATCAACATTTAGGGATCCTAGCTCTGAATTAATAAAGACATACTGGATATGGGCAGCACAGTGGCTAAATGGTTAGCACTTCCACCTGGCAGTACTCGGGTCATTGGTTCGAATCCCAACCATGGCACCACCTGCCTGGAGTTTGCATGTTCTCCCTGTGCCTGCGTGGGTTTCCTCCGGGTACTCCAGTTTTCTCCCACATTCCAAAGACATGCTAGTTGGTTAATTGGATCCTGTCTAAATTGGCCCTAGTATGTGTATGTATGAATGTAGGTTAGGGACCTTAGATTGTACGCCCCTTGAGGGTTAGGGACTGATGTGAATGTACAATATATATATGTAAAGTGCTGTGTAAATTGATGGCGCTATATAAGTACCTGAAATAAATATATAGAGATGGGCACTGAGTTCCCTGTCAGCAGGTCTTGCACATGTCTTTATTAACGTTACAAGCAGAGTAAGCAATGGTAACAGCTTGAACAGGATGACCGGCGGGGGACTCCAGATCTAAAATTGACTCTTCGAAACAACAGGTCTAGTAGTTTTCCAATGTTAACATACTGTAAGTCACGAGGATCTGGATTTCTGTGTTACATACAATGATCATCAATACAATGAGCAATTATATTCAGCGCTCACGCAATGATAAATTAGATAGTAACGGATAAATACAGATAGGTAGATAAATGAGAAATTGGAACTGACTGTACAATGGATGTGGTGACAATTGTCAAAAAAGTCCATACGTCCATAGGATGGGCAGAATGAGGAAGAAGTGGATCAAGGAAACAGGGCACATGGGATGGGACCGGCAGCTCCTCGTCAAGGATGTGGGGGTTCCTCAGAGATAAACCGAAGGGAAAGGAGGGCGCCAGGTCAGTGAAAGTTAAAACCATAGATACTTTATTGCAGAAAACTTACATCTAGAAACCCTTCGCTCAGCATGCAGGATGAGATGGTGAACAGAGAGGACCGCAGTTCACTCTGTAGGATGGATCGAAGTAGGCTGCATAACCTGGAAGGGAGCCGCCTATGGACTCGGCCGCATTTGTTCAAAATTCCCACCGAGATGTACAGGGATGTGGCGGGTGCCGTGACAGATACCGTGAATGGCGAGTGGACGGGCTTCTGTGGATCTGGATTTCTAAATGGCTTTAGAACACCACTCAAGGTTGGCCAGTGAAAATGGACATGGAATGATCGTCTCCAAATCATTGCCTAGTGCTTCTTGGCTTGGAGACATCTTGAAATACCCAAAATTTATGTACAGTGTCAGGGTTGTTCCAGCAAAACTCATTGCAGTGCTGAACTAAAACAAATTTAGCTTGTATTTCAACATGGCCATATCATTGATGAGTCCTTAATGGCTATCAGTCCACATAAACAGACTGAATATTGAAGTAGGCTGCATAACCTGGAAGGGAGCCGCTCATGGACTTGGCGGCGATGTTCAAAATTTTGCCGAGCGGTAGAGGGATGTGGAGGGTGCCATGACAGATACCGTGAATGACGAGTGGGTGGGCTTCTGTGGATCTGGATTTCTAAATGGTTTTAGAACACCACTCAAGGTTGGCCAGTGAAACCGGACATGGAACGATCTTCTCCAAATCATTGCCTAGTGCTTCTTGGCTTGGAGATATCTCTAAATACCCAAAATGTATGTACAATACAGGGCTGTTCCAGCAAAACTCATTGCAGTGCTGAACTAAAACAACTTTGGCTTGTATTTCAACATGGCCATATCACTGATGAGTCCTTAATGGCTATCAGTCCACATAAACAGACTTATGAAAAACACTTATGTATGGAGGCTTGCAGAGGATCAGATATTCCTTGCAGTGAGCCCAGTGTATGGTCTTCAGAAATTGTCTGTACTTGGACGTTGTGTGATCACCTCAGTCTTCAAGTGATGGATGAGTATACAACAGCAGATCAGCAGCACACAGCCAGATGTCACCAAACATACGAGGTTCACTGTGGTCTTCTCTAAGTTTTCTGGAAGTAGAAGATGTCATAGAGCGTTATTACATTTGTAAGAGCCTGCAGCAGGGGCTGGTCTATGTCACACATTTGAGCATAGAAACCAGTATTTATATCACTGAGTCATCTCTGAGCTGGCATCTCAGTCCAGAAAGTAGATGGTGCCTATCAATGATGCCTGAACAAAGATGGTGCCAATCATCTAGAGAGAAAAACAGATGAAGGCATTGTCATGGGGAATACTGTGATCTCTGTAGGAGGTGGTACATGCCAGTAAGTGTTACACTTATGTATTGCTGAGCATGCTACACGTGTCTAATGCTAGGCACTCTTCAAAATTAAGTTGTGGAGGATAAACTTTGTGGGGGTTCACCACCCTGCTATAAAAAAATCAGCATTTGTTTGTGAAGGATGCCATGTAAGGTTGGGTAGCACTAGTTACTGGGCAGAGTTCATTATTGTTGGTATGGCTCCTTTATAGAGAATCTGTTATTTTGCCAGTTCAGGGCAAAATGACAGGTTCTCTTGAAAGCTCACCCCTCCATCCACCAATGATCACCTTTGTCATGCTTCCCCACTCCTCCATTCATCCATTGAAGTCCTACGAAATACTGTGTATGAGGCGGTCCTCAACCTTCTCCCTTCCTTCGAGGATGCAGTGCTCAGATTAAAGTGGCCAATCACCATTCCTACTTACTGTTTATGAGAGATCATGTGATCTTCCTCCTTCCTCTGAGGGTGCAGTGCTCAGACTAAAGTGGCCAATCACCATTCCTACATACTGATAAGGAGAGATGATGTGAAATTCTTCCTTCCTCTGAGGATGCAGTGCTCAGACTAAAGTGGCCAATCACCATTCCTACATTTTTGTTATAGGAGATCATGTGATCTTCCTCCTTGCTCTGAGCGTGCAGTGCTCAGACTAAAGTGGCCAATCACCATTCCTACATTCTGGTTATGGGAGATCATGTGACCTTCTCCCTTCCTCTGTGGATGCAGTGCTCAGGCTGAAGTGGTCCATCACCATTCCTGGGAAGGAGAAGACCATTAACCCCCTGGAAGCTTTGACATTGACCAACATTGAGCTTGCACAGAATTTAAATGCATGGCTCCAATGGACAAAGAGAGAAGTGGGGGAGCGTGGCAAAGATGAGCATCAGTAGGTGGACAGGTGAGAATGTGAGCTTTCAAGATTATCTATGGCTTTACTCTAAATTATCACAACTGAGACATTCACTTTACGGTCCCAACATTAATAGCTGTGGTTGATCTCTAACAGACAAAACAGATAAATATTTTCCCAAAACCAGAATGAAAAGAGGGTTAGGAAATATTAGTAGTCACACAAGCCATACACTACAAAGATACTGGAGCAGGAGGACATACAAACAAGTATTCATTCTGAAATGAAGGTAGAAGTAAGGGTTATATTGCCCTACTAAATACACAAGATATTCACTTTCTCCTGTATTATACCAACACTTTTAGGCAAACCCAAACAAAGCAGATAAATGAGGCTTGGATGACTGGTGAGGGGGTCACAGGAAAACTTTCCTGACAAAAACATGGATGCCATTGCTGACGTCCTTCTGAAGTTGCCAATTTCCTGACTGCTCATTGCTTAGGTTTTGTTCATCTCATGTAACCTTGTACAAATGTGTCAGTTGATTGTTGTTTTAATTTTGATGGGTAGTGTGTTCAGTCAAAGTGGACCTCTGTTGGTATAAATCCCCTACATATCACACATACACCCAGTGATCACTCAGACTGTGCATTGTAATTTTTTTTTAGCAAGACAACAACATGAGACTGCAGTAAGGGTCTATCTGTGAAGACAACCAAGAATGGCACAGGCACCAAGGTTTACATCACTGTGAAGACTCTGAGCCGGTATCTCAGTCCAGGAAGGTAGATGGTGACCCTGGATGATACCTGATCAAAGATGGTGCATAAAAGTAGAAATATTAGTTGTCACACAAGCCATAAACCACAAAGACATTGGGGTAGGAGGAAATACAAACAAGTCTATGGTATTCCAACTACACACAGACATTTCAGTATGTTGAATACAGATAAAGACATAGCAGGGATCTATCTCAATCACCAGTATAAATACAAGATAAATACGTGTGTAGCACTACCCCCTCAGGGGCCGCTGGTTCTGAATTGGGTCCCCCTTAAGCTCTGCACAGCCAGGTAACATGTACTTCCCACACCTGTACACTTGAAGACAGTAAACAGTCCTTGAGCTTGGTTTTTGCTGTTTTTTTCTATTAGGGGTAACAATTTGGATGGGGTCTAGGGGTATATGGGATGCCCAAGCAATTGAAGAACTTCAGAACAACTTCTGAGCAACTATGTACAAAAAATGCAGATAGCAACAGTCTCTTCTTAAGAGCACTAAAGGCTCCTTGGTGTACCTCCTTAGATCCCTGATGATTCCATCTTTTGACCCAGCTGCCTGAGGATACCCCTGAGCAAGGGAGCCCAGGAGCTACCAATTGAACAGTCCCAGATGATAAGCTACTTGGGTATTACACATGACCGCCCTCTCCCAGGGGCTGTAGGAGTACTCACACTGTTCTCTCCTGCTAGCTTAGTGGGTTGGTTGCTGCCTTCAGGTCTCATGCTGGGCTTGCTTCTTCCTGTTGTTCAGGCTGGACGTTGAAGCAGTGGAGATCCTCCTCTCCAGCATCCTGCCTGCAGGTAGGCTCCCCTCCCTGGGGCCCCCTCTCAGGCTACACACTTAAGCCCTCCTCACTCCATCTTCCACCCTGCACTGCCCACTACTCCCCAGGCTCTGTCATATTTAAAGTTGCCCTGGACACCACACCCAGCCTCCTGCCAGGGGATTGGCCAGGGTCCCTCAAACATGCATATCTGAGCTTCCTCCCCTCCACCACCCCTCTTCCAGAAAGTTCTCTAGTTTCTTGGAAGGTGAGAGGGCTCCAGAAGCCCTGACCTGCAGAACCTCTCTAACCTGTCCTGAGGTGAACTTCTGCCTCACTCCTAGGCTGACCCATCCCAGGCTGCTACTCAGCCTCTATCTAAAAAAAAAATGAAATAACAAAACTCCCTAGTTAAGCCTGGGGGGTGTTACCTGTGTAAATAATATTTTGTTTATTAGGTGAAAATTGTACTCCTGAAATTTGCTGAAATTTGAATTAAGTTCTGAACTTCCAAAATGAAGAGACTTGTAAATGTACTTACCGGTCCTGCAGTATGACCAGGAAGGACAGCTTTCGAGGCTTTACTGACTGGATTTTCTGCTGTGCATATATAGGTAAAGTTGGGGGAGATGGGATTGGGGGGGGATGTGTGCTAGGAGAGGGGGATTGAGGGGATTTGTGTTTAAGAGGGGAAATTGAGGGGGGGGGTTGTGCCAGGAAGGGGGATTTGTGGCTGGAGGGGGGATTGTTATGAGTTGTGGTAGGAGGGGGGATGGGGCGGGAATTTGTACTGGGAGAGAGGCGTGGAGAGGGAGTGTTGTGCTAGGAGGGAGTACTAGTTGGGGAATTGGGGGAGGTTGTGCTAGGAGGGGGGATTTGGAGGGGATTTGTGCTGGGAGATGGGATTGGGGGGATGTGTGGCTAGGAGAGGGGGATTGGGGGGATTTGTGTTAGAAGGGGAAATGGGGGGGGTTGTGCCAGGAGTGGGGGATTTGTGCTGGAGGGGGGATTGTTATGAGTTGTGCTAGGAGGGGGGATGTGGGTGGGGAGGAAAGATGGGAAGGGTCATTTGGAGGGGGTTGTGCTAGGTGGTGGGATTGGGGGGGAGAGGATTTTTGGTAGGGTGGATGATTTGAGTGGGAAGAGGATGTGTGCTAGGAGGGTGAAGTAGAACTACAGTTGATGTTTTATTTTCTTTTTTTTTGGGGGGGGTTCAAGAACCCAGCCCTGTCCATTCCCAGACATAGCAGGCAAAGCACAGGTTCACAATCAAGTGTGAAGTGTAACTCTAGGTGCAAGTATAAGCCGTGTTGTACCTACCTTCTCGGCAGTACTTCCAGGGGAGGACATGTTTCGAGACGTTACTGACGGGATTTTCTGCTGTACATACATAGGTGAAGTTGACATGACTTGGCGGTACAACCACAACGCCCTCCAGAGAAGTATTGCCGCTCCCGCTCCCCACCGTGATGTTGAGTTTCTCATACACCTTCCTGAAGCATCCAACCATCCCAACCATCCATGAAAAACACCCACGAATGTGCATCATGATTTATTCCCATGGACGTCCTCCCAGAACATGCCCCAATCGGCGCGCACCCGGCGATCTTCATGATCGCTCTGTCCTATGGACACAGTTGATCACATGATGAGGTAAAAGGCCAATCACAGCGGCCTTTTACCACGTGATCAGCCGTGTCCAATGACATGGCAGATCACAATGGAAATACAGTTGTCGGTTGCACTTTCCTCACGTTGTCGCAGCATGAGAAAAGTACTGGTGATAATCGGCAATGTGAAAGGGGAGATCTGCACTAATAATCAGGGCAACCCATCAGTGCCCAGCAGTCCTACATATCAGTGCCCAGCAGTCCCACCCATCAGTGCCCAGCAGTCCCACCCAGCAGTGCCCAGCAGTCCCACCCATCAGTGCCCAGCAGTCCCACCCAGCAGTGTCCAGCAGTCCCACCCATCAGTGCCCAGCAGTCCCACCCATCAGTGCCCAGCAGTCCCACCCAGCAGTCCCATTAGTGCCCAGCAGCAGTTGAATGCAGCTGCTCGGCCATGGAAACCCATTCCATGAAGCTCTCTACGCACTGTTGTTGGGCTCATCTGAAGGCCACACCAAGTTTGGAGGTCTTTAGCTGTTGACTCTGCAGACAGTTGGCGACTTCTGCGCACTGTGCGCTTCAGCATGCACTGACCCCGCCCTGTCATGTGACGTGGCCTACCACTTGGTGGCTGAGTTGCTGTTGTTCCCAGTTGCTTCCACTTTGTTATAATCCCACTAACAGTTGAGCGTGGAATATTTAGTAGCCAGGAAATGTCACGGATGGACTTATTGCACAGGTGACCACCTATCACGGGACCACGCTTGGAGTCACTGAGCTCCTGAGAGCGACCCATTCTTTCACCAATGTTTGTAGAAGCCGTCTGCATGCCTAGGGGCTTGATTGTATACACCTGTGTCCATGGAGGGATTGGAACACCTGAATCACATGATTGGGAGGGGATTGGAACACCTGAATCACATGATTGGGAAGGCGGGGCCAATACTTTTGGCAATATAGTGGACCTAACCTGTCAGAGAGTGATTGGTTGTACAGTCATGTCCTTTTTACAGAGATTCTGGACCATGACACTTCTTAATCAACAGGATTATTAGAGTGTGCATGTCCTCCCCCATCCTAGTATTGAATGACAACCAGTATCGTGTTCCACATCAAAGAATGTGTGCAGCAGCTAGAAAATGGTGGATCTCTTGGAGCTTGGTTAGTATGGGCAAGAGAAGACAGTGGTTGGAAAATAAGTCCTCTCCTGAAGGTTTTGTAATGGAAGAGAAGATATAATTGCACGCACCTTAAGGCAGACCAGGTGCCTAGGAGCTGTCTGAGATATCTGAAGCGACAGTTCAATACGGCACAGTTGGCAGTAGCTGACCAGACGCTCAGGTTGACCACGCGAACTTGAAGATGTTACTAATCGGCATTTCTGAGAACAAAATGTCGCTGTACACCGTGGCCTGGGATCAATCATCCTTAGGGATGGGCACCCTCTGTCTAGTGTCAAATCGGCATTGCTAAAGATAATACTTACTGAACACTGTGAGATTGTATCTGCAGATCTGTGTGTCTTCCTCAGTGATGATTTGTCCCCGGTAGGTCCCCCGGTCTTCCAGTCTCAGCTCAGTTAGGATTAAGGATCCATCAGATGTGCTGTTCAGTCTTCCTTTATACTCTTTATAGTCAATCTCAACAGGTTTTCCTGGTTTTGTTGTGGCGATAATAGCATCAGTTTTTTCAAATGTCCAAATCATTTTTCTGACCCCAGTGCAGTTGACTTGTAGAGTGGCAGCTCCTCCCACAGCGCCAATGACATTTTTCTCACAGGGGTCCTCACTCATCACATCTGATAAAGAAGAACAAGGCTTATGTTAGCGGTCACAAATATTATATTTATGCTGGAGGACTGAATCGCTCTATAAAGAGGAGTTCTGCCCCCCCTCTCCGCCCAAAAAAAGTAAAAGTCTGACTGTTAATATTAGGGCACTCACCTGTCCATGAGTACAGCGGTGTCCTCACCCCAAGCTGATTCTTTAATTGGCTGTCGGGTGCTGGCACCGCCATCTTGACTAAGGGAAACCGGCAGTGAAGGCTTGCGGCTTCACAGCCGGTTTCTTACTGCGCATGCGCGAATCGCGCTGTGCATTGTGAATGGGGCCTGTTAATGTCCCAGACAGATGCAGGGGGAGGGAGGGAGGCCGAACTTGTCATAACTTGGTATCCACCCCCCCCAAAAAAAAGGTGCAAATGTAGCAGCGGGGGGGGGGGGGGTGAAACTCCACTTTAACTTTTAAATATAAATAGAATAAACCAGAATGCAGTTTTCTAGACTGACATGTTGTGGGGCTTGCTGAAGGATAGAATAAGTGAATCAGACTCTCACCCTCCCCTCTTTTCTCCCCCCCCCCCTCCCCTTTCCTCCCCTCTCCTCCCGATCCCCTCTCTCCTCTCCTCTCCTCTTTCCTCTACTCTTTTCTCTCCTCTTTCCACTCCTCTTTCCTTTCCTTTTTCCTCTCCTCTCCTCTTTCCTCTCCTCTCCTCTTTCCTCTCCTCTTTCCTCTCCCCTTTCCTTTCCTCTTTCCTCTCTCTCCTCTTCTCTCCTCTCCTCTTTCCTCTCCTCTCCTCTCCTTTTTCCTCTCCTCTCCTCTTTCCTTTCCTCTCTCTCCTCTCCTCTCCTCTCCTTTTTCCTCTCCTCTCCTCTCCTCTCCCTCTCCTCTTTCCTCTCCTCTCCTCTCCCTCTCTTCTTTCCTCTCCTCTCATCTCCTCTGCCCCTGTCTTCTCCTCTTTCCTCTCCTCTTTCCTGTCCTCTTTCCTCTCCTCTTTCTTTTCCCCTTTCCTCTCTCTCCACTCCTCTCCTCTCCTCTTTCCTCTCCTCTTTCTTCTCCTCTTTCCTTTCCTCTTTCCTCTCTCTCCTCTCCTTTCTCCTCACCTCTCTCCTCTTTCTTCTCCTCTTTCCTTTCCTCTCTCCTTTATCTCCTCTTCTCTCCTTTCCTTTCCTCTCCTCACCTCTCTCCTCTCCTTTTTCCTCTCCTCTTCTCTCCCTCTCCTCTTTCCTCTCCTCTTTTCTCCTCTCCTCTTTCCTCTCCTCTCCTCTTTCCTCTCCCCTCACCTCTCCTCTCCCTCTCCTCTTTCCTCTCGTCTCCTTTTTCCTCTCCTCTCCCCTCTCCTCTTTCCTCTCCTCTTTCCTTTCCTCTCCCCTCTTCTCTCATTTCCTCTTCTCTCCTCTTCCCTCCCCTTCCCTCTCCTCTCCCCTCTCCTCCCCTTCTTCCCTTTCCTCTTCCCTTCTTCCCTCTCCTCTCCCCTCTTCTCTCCTCTCCCCTTTTCTCTCCTCTCCTCTCCCCCCTGTTGTGGGCCTTTTGAATTATGTCTCAAAAATATGACTTTATCAAGACATAATATTATATGACAAGCAGCTCAATATAGCCGGATGTTAAGGGGTTAATTTGTCTTGGTTGGAAAGTCGAATGACCATCTGGCTGGAGAGGTGTAGACGGTGGGTGAAGGGATTTTTTTTCCTCCTAGAGACAATATACTATTTTGAAGTTCTACAGGTGGTCAAACACCATTATTCAGACTTCAATAGCAGGAAAACATATACAAGGTCTGGACATGACAATAGAGGAACCAAACTGATTGTCTGAGAGCTTGTAAACCCAAACCTTGTAGAGTGTGATAAACCAACAGACCTCTGAAACTATCACAATATACTATTGTCCACCTCTTGAAAGTATTAAGAGTTGTTTACCATGACTCCAATACAAGAGCCAGGCAAACAGAGAGTTTTTCCCTACACATAGAAAATGTTGGTTCTAAAACTAAGAAGTTAAATTCAGGACATTTAAGTCTAAAAATTGACTGTATATAGCTACAAAGATATACTACAAAAACATATTATAAATGAGATGTTATAAAGGATAGGTTTCACACACCACCAAATATTCAGCATTGGGAACTATATATCACTAACTTGAGTATTGAGATGATGGAAAGTAAGATGTATTATAAACTAGCATTAGATATGTCTTATCAGGAAACAGACAGGATGGTATTTCCAGAAGGAATAACTGAATATACACATATATTCCATGGTTCTTATTTAGAACATTATAGGTATGATCACTTCTATATCTGGAAAAAGCCGTATATTTAATTCCTGAAATTACCTTAAGCTTCCACCCGAGGTATGAGTCATCTCAAATACTCAAATTGTTCTATGATACATGACTGCCATCTGGTGGGCAGGTGAGAAATAGCTTATGTACACACATTTCTCAACTAGCCAATCAAGAAGCCTGGTGGGAAGGTATCTTAGAACAATGGATTAGTTGGTATAAAAGCCCTTGTACCTTTAAGAAAAAGAAAAAACTCATCAAAAGAAAAAAAAACTCATCAAGAAAAAACTCATCAAAAGAAAAGACCTCGGCAAAAGAAAACCTGACTGAAGAAAGACCTGATTCTGAATAACTACTCTTCCATACTTTCAAACTTCCTAAAACTTTACTAAATTTCTAAACCTCTATCCTTATAACTTCCTACATTCTCCCATACTAAATATCTATCACTTGCCCTATAATATCATTTCTGAAGGCGTTCCATTGCCAGCTAAATCCACGGGAGAGTTTCCTAGTCTGAATGCCGGGTGCGGTGAGATTGTTTATTTGATTTTGCATTACCTATTTTCTCTGTTGTGTGGAATCATAAAATTACCTTAGTGTATCACAACAATATTGGGTAGTTAGATATATGTAGAGAGATCCTGTTTTCCTGTTTCGAAATTGTGTGGTGTCAAATTATAAATTTTTTTTATATTTCATAATTTATTGAATATTAATAATCAGAGTATAATATATCAAGGGCTAGCTTCTTGCAATCCTATGGCCACGGCTTGTGAGAATATAACCTTTGAGATACTCGAAATTGTTAATTATTAATAAATTTAATTAATAATCAGATCATTTAAAAATTGTGATATTGATGTAATTAGTTAGAAACCTTATTATTGTGTTTTACATTGGTAGGATATATCTTTGATTGTGTGTATCAATATTCATCTATCACCAGTCTTTTGCGTTTTGTGTTAATATATATATAATTTTTGTACATAAATAAATTTTTATATTTATCTATTATAAGGCAAATTTTGTGTGTATGGTACGAAATCATATTGGCTAAAAGAATTCAAGGTATAATAATAAGTGGTGATCAAATTATCAAGGTGTCCAAATTATTGCTTTACTAAATATTTGCCGTATTTTAACGGCTGGAGGCACTGTAATATTTCATCTAAGGGAAAGGGACACGCCCTTTATAAGTAAAATATATCCTTACATAAACCACCACAGTATCATGGAGGAAAAGTGCCCCATCATTGGTGTCAGTGGGAGGAATAGTGCCCCATCATTGGTGTCAGGGGGAGGAAAAGTGCCCCATCATTGGTATCAGTGGGAGGAATAGTGCTCCATCATTGGTATCAGTAGGAGGAATAGTCCCCCATCATTGGTGTCAGTGGGAGGAATAGTGCTCCATCATTGGTGTCAGTGGGAGGAATAGTGCCCCATCATTGGTATCAGTGGGAGGAATAGTGCCCCATCATTGGTGTCAGTGGGAGGAATAGTGCTCCATCATTGATATCAGTAGGAGGAATATTGCCCCATCATTGGTATCAGTGGGAGGAATAGTGCCCCATCATTGGTATCAGTGGGAGGAATAGTGTCCCATCATTGGTATCAGTGGGAGGAATAGTACCCCATCATTGGTATCAGTGGGAGGAATAGTACCCCATCATTGGTATCAGTGGGAGGAATAGTGTCCCATCATTTGTATCAGTGGGAGGAATAGTGTCCCATCATTTGTATCAGTGGGAGGAATAGTGCTCCATCATTGATATCAGTGGGAGGAATAGTGCCCCCTCATTGGTGTCAGTGGGAGGAATAGTGCCCCCTCATTGGTGTCAGTGGGAGGAATAGTGCCCCATCATTGATATCAGTAGGAGGAATATTGCCCCATCATTGGTATCAGTGGGAGGAATAGTGCTCCATCATTGATATCAGTGGGAGGAATAGTGCCCTTTCATTGGTGTCAGTGGGAGGAATAGTGCCCCATCATTGGTATCAGTAGGAGGAATAATGCTCCATCATTGGTATCAGTGGGAAGAATAGTGTCCCATCATTGATATCAGTGGGAGGAATAGTGCCCCATCATTGGTATCAGTGGGAGGAATAGTGCCCCATCATTGGTATCAGTGGGAGGAATAGCGCCCCATCATTGGTATCAGTGGGAGGAATAGTGCCCCATCATTGGTATCAGTGGGAGGAATAGTGCCCTTTCATTGGTGTCAGTGGGAGGAATAGTGCCCCATCATTGGTATCAGTAGGAGGAATAATGCTCCATCATTGGTATCAGTGGGAAGAATAGTGTCCCATCATTGATATCAGTGGGAGGAATAGTGCCCCATCATTGGTATCAGTGGGAGGAATAGCGCCCCATCATTGGTATCAGTGGGAGGAATAGTGCCCCATCATTGGTATCAGTGGGAGGAATAGTGCCCCATCATTGGTATCAGTGGGAGGAATAGTGTCCCATCATTGGTATCAGTGGAAGGAATAGTGCCCCATCATTGGTGTCAGTGGGAGGAATAGTGCCCCATCATTGGTATCAGTAGGAGGAATAATGCTCCATCATTGGTATCAGTGGGAAGAATAGTGTCCCATCATTGATATCAGTGGGAGGAATAGTGCCCCATCATTGGTATCAGTGGGAGGAATAGCGCCCCATCATTGATATCAGTAGGAGGAATAGTGCCCCATCATTGGTATCAGTGGGAGGAATAGTGCCCCATCATTGGTATCAGTGGGAGGAATAGCGCCCCATCATTGGTATCAGTGGGAGGAATAGTGCCCCATCATTGGTATCAGTGGGAGGAATAGTGCCCCATCATTGGTGTCAGTGGGAGGAATAGCGCCCCATCATTGGTATCAGTGGGAGGAATAGCGCCCCATCATTGGTATCAGTGGGAGGAATAGTGCCCCATCATTGGTATCAGTGGAAGGAATAGTGCCCCATCATTGGTATCAGTGGGAGGAATAGTGCCCCATCATTGGTATCAGTGGGAGGAATAGTGCCCCATCATTGGTATCAGTGGGAGGAATAGTGCCCCATCATTGGTATCAGTGGGAGGAATAGTGTCCCATCATTGGTATCAGTGGGAGGAATAGTGCCCCATCATTGGTGTCAGTGGGAGGAATAGTGCCCCATCACAATAAAATAAACATTCCCCAGTAAACTGTTGAAAATTCCTACCCCAGCATCTCAACTTTCATTGCTGTAGGATCCTGCTCTGTCTGCACTGCTTCCCTGAACTACACAGGAAAGGGTTAGTGCAGTCTCCAACCAGTCTGTTAGTTTTGGAGAAGGGAGGAACAGGGAAGTATCTTACCATTCTAAGCTATGGGGCTGTGTGTTTCTATTGATGCACACAATGAAGGGAGACACAGCTCTAGTCCCTGCATACAAGGGTGGAAGGGTGAAGCCACCTTGAAACAGAAATCCTGGAACATCAGTTATGGCACTTGATTAAATCGGAACATAGGCAAGGATTAAAAGATAAGTAAAGCAACTGCTGAAATTATTTGAAAATCATGCATATACTTTATGTGGCACAAGTTTTTTATATATTTCTATATTTATTTTATATACTTTATGTTGGATTGATTTTTTAAAATCTTTTTTTCTCTATTGTTTAGGGCCAGTTTGAGAAGCCCTCCTGTGGTGGAATGGTGACTTTACAGCTGGGTTCACCTAACTCTTGTTAGCAATACGACTACAGAGGAGAATACGGTATGTACAATATCTGGTGTTGAGTTGATGGTTTTGTGGCACTGTGGAGACATCTAGCCGTGAAAAAGCAGAACACAGATCAGATCTCAAGTCTTGGTTTTCCGAGATGTCCTCCAGGATAACACCCACCAAATCAGACTTTGTTTTTATTGATAATGTTTCGCTCATGGCATGAACAAATTCTATGTGTTTTGGAGGCCAAGCAGACGTCCCCTGCATCAGGCTCCAGAATTTTGATCGTGCACAAATGGATTCGGATAAACCAATGCCAGGCAAATCTGTGGTTTTCTATTTGTTTCAGTTTGTAGGCTATGCCAGTGTTAACAAGTGCAGTGAACGGGTTCCTTTTTGTCCGGTGTCTTCTTCTATGAAGATTCACCCATCTATTGGTGCTAGTGATCAAAAAAGAAAATGAAAGGAAATCCAAAATGTTAAAGTTGTCCCTAGAATAAATGGTTAAGGGAAATATTCGAATGATGCACCTGTTCTAGGATCGATGACTTTCATGACTCAAATCCCTGTTGGGTAGGACCATGTCAAAAGAGTAGGAGAGGGTCTGGCAGTAACCAATGTGCTACATTTTGGATTTTCCTTTCATTTTCTAGTTGTCCCTAGAATAAAGGGTTATGGGAAATATTCAAATGGGGCACATGTTCTAGGATCAATGACTTTCATGACTCGAGTCCCTGTTGGGTAGGAACACGTCAAAAGAGTAGGAGAGGGTCTGGTGGTAACCAATGTGCTACATTTTGGATTTTCCTTTCACTTTCTAGTTGTCCCTAGAATAAAAGGTTAAGGAAAATATTCAAATGGAGCACCTGTTCTAGGATCTATGACTCTCATGACTCTAGTCCCTGTTGGGTAGGAACACGTCAAAAGAGTAGGAGAGGGTCTGGCGGTAACCAATGTGCTACATTTTGGATTTTTCTTTAATTTTCTAGTTGTCCCTAGAATAAAGGGTTAAGGGAAATATTCAAATGGCGCGCCTGTTCTAGGATCAATGACTTTCATGACTCGAGTCCCTGTTGGGTAGGAACACGTCAAAAGAGTAGGAGAGAGTCTGGCGGTAACCAATGTGCTACATTTTGGATTTTTCTTTCATTTTCTAGTTGTCCCTAGAATAAAGGGTTAAGGGAAATATTCAAATGGAGCGTCTGTTCTAGGATCAATGAATTTCATGACTCGAGTCCCAGTTGGGTAGGAACACGTCAAAAGAGTAGGAGAGGGTCTGGTGGTAACCAATGTCCTACATTTTGGATTTTCCTTTCACTTTCTAGTTGTTCCTAGAATAAAAAGTTAAGGGAAATATTCAAATGGGGCACCTGTTCTAGGATCAATGACTTTCATGACTCAAATCCCTGTTTGGTAGGAACACATCAAAAAAGTAGGAGAGGGTCTGGTAGTAACCAATGTGCTACATTTTGGATTTTCCTTTCATTTTCTAGTTGTCCCTAGGATGAGGGGTTAAGGGAAATATTCAAATGGGGCACCTGTTCTAGGATCAATGATTTTCATGACTCGAGTCCATGTAGGGTAGGAACACAACAAAAGAGTAGGAGAGGGTCTGGCAGTTACCAATGTGCTCCATTTTTTATTTTCCTTTCACTTTCTAGCTGTTCTTAGAATAAAAGGTTAAGGGAAATATTCAAATGGGGCACCTGTTCTAGGATCAATGATTTTCATGACTCGAGTCCATGTTGGGTAGGAACACATCAAAAGAGTAGAAGGTCTAGCGGTAACCAATGTGCTACATTTTGGATTTTCCTTTCACTTTCTAGTTGTCCCTAGAATACAAGGCTAAGGAAAATATTCAAATGGGACACCTGTTCTAGGATCGTTGACTTTCATGACTCGAGTCCATGTTGGGTAGGAACATGTCAAAAGAGTAGAAGGTCTGGCGGTAACCAATGTGCTACATTTTCGATTTTCCTTTCATTTTCTAGTTGTCCCTAGAATAAAAGATTAAGGGAAATATTCATATGATGCACCTGTTCTAGGATCAATGACTTTCATGACTCGAGTCTCTGTTGGGTAGGAACACGTCAAAAGAGTAGGAGAGGGTCTGGTGGTAACCAATGTGCTACATTTTGGATTTTCCTTTCACTTTCTAGTTGTCCCTAGAATACAAGGTTAAGGGAAATATTCAAATGGGGCACCTGTTCTAGGATCAATGACTTTCATGACCTGTTGGGTAGGAACACGTCAAAAGAATAGGAGAGGGTCTGGCGGTAACCGATGTGCTATGTTCTAGCTTTGCGAGCAGTGAGGCCAGTATTTTGTTTGCATCTGGATACTGCAGGGAGGATGTTCTCATGCATGTGTACTGTCTAAGAGCGGAATTCTTCTCAGTTTGAGATTTTTTTGTCTCTGGGACAGGAAGTTAAGGGAAATTTCCCTAATGCTAAAGAAAGTAAACCGAAACGAGCAAATAGTAGTCACCACGCCCCACCACATTTCTGATCTTTCAGAAATGTCTATGATGATCAACCCAAACAGGAATGTAACAGAGTTCTTAAATTCAACAGCCCTCACAGAGGCAAGGATCTTTAATTTATATTTTAGAACATTCTGACATTAAACTTAACAATATGAAATAATGTGTTAATGAAAAGATAATGGTGCAAAAAAAATATTTACAGAATAGATATTCCAAGAAGGACCATTTGCAAAAGTAAAACTAAAGGGATTTAAAGTGAAGAGTACCTGGTCTTTGGTTCCGTGCAGAATAAGTCCACTCTGGTATCAGAGTCACTGGCTCTCACAAAGAATTCTTTGCATTCCTTCTTAGTTCGTATTGTATGGAGAGTTCTGAAGCTGCAAAAGCAGCCTATACTTCAGGTTCTAAAAAGGGTGTTCACAGTATTGCCATGACTGACCATTTCCAAGGGTCTGAGGGGTGCTAAAGTGTTTTATGGTGCTCCAGAGAATACTGCCTTAATGGCAATTATTCTAGCTGTATTTATATTTCCAGATGCCACAGTTTCACAATCCACCATATTTTTAAACAGAAATTATAATTTGATACACACCAAATATGATATGAATGCAAACAGAAGGAAATTATAATTTGATAGATGCCAAATATGATATGAATACAAACAGATATTATGATATGATAGACACCAAATATCTTATGAATCCAAACAGAAAGAAATTATGATTTGATAGATGCCAAATATGATATGAATCCAAAGAGAAAGACATTTTGATTTGATAGACGCCAAATATGATATGAATCCAAAAAGAAAGAAATTTTGATTTGATAAACACCAAATATGATATGAATCCAAACAGAAAGAAGTTATAATTTGATAGACACCAAATATGAGATGAATCCAAACAGAAAAAAAATTTGAATGGATAGACACCAAATATGATATTAATCCAAAGAGAAAAAAAATTGTATTTGATAGACACCAAATATGACATGCATCCAAACAGAACGAAATTATGATTTGATAGACACCAAATATGAGATGAATCAAAAAAGAAAGAAATTTTGATTTGATTAACACCAAATATGATATGAATCCAAACAGAAAGAAGTTATAATTTGATAGACAACAGATATGATATGAATCCAAACAGAAAGAAATTATGATTTGATAGATGCCAAATATGATATGAATCCAAAGAGAAATACATTTTGATTTGATAGATACCAAATATGATATGAATCCAAACAGAAATACATTTTTATTTGATAGACACCAAATATGATATGAATCTAAACAGAAAGAAATTATAATTTGATAGACACCAAATGTGATATGAATACAAACAGATACAGTATTATGATTTGATAGACACCAAATATATGTATTCAAACAGAAATAAATTATAATATGATAAACACCAAATGTGATATGAATCATTGCTTTGGCTTGGCAGTTTAATAAAGCAGACTCAGAATGTACATTTGTCCAGACCATTCAAAATACCTTTTTTTATGGCAGGTCTATGATAGGGATCCACTGTGTGCAACACGAATACCCTATTCTCTCCACACACCTTGATATCTCCAGAACATAATGCCATTGCACAGTACAATCTGCACTATTTGAAGAGAAAATGAAGACCTGTTTTTACATAGGGCCTGGTTGTTTTAGTCTCAAGAGCTGACTACCTATATTACACCGCTAGTGCACTGGAAGCTGCTATTATTTGAGAAAAAGGTTTTTGGACAGAAATAACTGTCTTCTTTGGTTAAATAGAAAACCTTTTTCATATAATCTGTACCAAAAGCTGCATTATTGGAAGAATGCATTAAAAAAAAGGTAAAATAATTGGTTACTTAGTTACTTAAGCTAGCAACATGTTTCCTCTTTCAGACTGTTAACACTCATTAGTGGAAAAAATGAGACCTTGTTTGCTCAAGATGTGCTTAGCTCAGTATTACTCATTATACCTTTGAGAGGAATTTTGGACATGGGTGTGGCAGAGACAATGCTAATGTCCCTTAAGGCTATGTTCACATCTTTGCAAGTGGTGCCGCTGAGGATCTGCATGAAAATCCGCACAGAGGAATGCGGACTCGCGGGCGGGTGCCATTACCTCTAATGGCATGCCGCCCGCACTGGAAAACGTAATATGTTAAAAAAATCTGAACACTATATTTTAAAAAAATATATTTTTAAAAATATTTTTCATATATTGTATATTTTTCAGATTTTCATTTAACATATAAAAAAGTCATTTTAACATATATTTTTACGTATATTTGTAAATGCATTTCAAAAATGAGTTGGGCCGTTTTACCTGGATGGTAAGCCGTGACGTCTTGCCGCCGGCACCTAACATAGGTCCAGCGGCATTCTTTTAAATTGTGAACGGACGTTTTTTGATTGGCTCCCCGGTGACCTAATGTTCACTTCCAGAGCCCACATTAGAGGATACAGGAGCCAAAACACATGTGTCACCAACCCAGAGGAGGGAGCTGTTCCAGTGTTAGCTGACAAGCATCCACCCATCCATTAAGGAGGCCTCTGCCTGGATTCCATCCACACACACCAAAGGAGATGTCTCTATAGCTGCTTACCATCCAGAGGGAGGAGAGTCCATTAAAACGGCCCAACTCATCCATCCCATCCTGAGAGGGGGACCTCTGGTCATACTGATTATATGCGTATTTAAAGATACACATCTGGTGAGTGCGCATTTTTACTATTTATTGGCACGTCACTGGAATTTGAAGTCACCATCAACTCCTGTATCAAGCGCTTTATCACAAACTGTCACTAATTTTAAATATAATTTTATAATTTTATATTATTAGACTTGGTAATATTTTTAAGCGCTGCACTTTTATGTATTTGAGATTACTCAAAAGAGACATTGTCAAGGTGTCAAGATAAAGGTCCTCAAGTTACCACTTAAAGTTTTTGGAGTATTCCGCAGTTACCCTGCACCCACCCAAGTTTAAGCCAGGAACGAAGAATGAAAATGTATACTTCTGGACTCATCATTGTGCTGGAAGAGTGACTGTGACTGTGTGTCAGGCTGCTAGAGCTCCTACTTGGGAAAGGACCTTGGCACCTAAACAGCAGGTCCTTTAGCGGGTGAGTGCTACAACATCAAGAAATTGGGAGCTATAACTCTAAAATAACACACTGTACATCTTAGGTCATGGCTTTATTAGCTTAGCTGGTGTAATATGCAACAGTAACAACAGGACAGACATAACACAGATAAGTCCTTTATGGTCTTTGGTGCAAGTCTATGTAAACAGACGTATGAAGAAGCATTAGGTACAAAGGGATTGGCGAAGACCAGTGAGGGATTTAAAGGGAGTAAACCAGCAGGCCCTGTGGTTCTTCCATGTTACATAAGTCATGAAAGATGTAGTCATTTCTTAAATTTATTGGATGGGATTTATTTAGGCACCAAAACCAACAAATTGATAAAAAAAAATTATTTCATTTTATTGATACAAAAATATGTCAAACAATACAATATGTCAAATCAATGGTGGAGAAGGATCTGGGGGGATCAATGGTGGAGAAGGATCTCGGGGGGTCAATGGTGGAGAAGGATCTGGGGTGGTCAATGGTAAAGAAGGATCTGGGGGGGGGATCAATGGTGGAGAAGGATCTGGGAGGGTCAATGGTGGAGAAGGATCTGGGAGGGTCAATGGTGGAGAAGGATCGGGGGGAATCAATGGTGGAGAAGGATCTGGGGGGAATCAATGGTGGAGAAGGATCTGGGGGGAATCAATGGTGGAGAAGGATCTGGGGGGAATCAATGGTGGAGAAGGATCTGGGGGGAATCAATGGTGGAGAAGGATCGGGGGGGAATCAATGGTGGAGAAGGATCTGGGACTTCTGGTAGATCACAAGCTTAATAATGGCATGCAATGCCAAGCTGCGGTTTCTAAAGCGAGCAAAACCCTCTCTTGAATTAAAAGAGGTATAGACTCCAGAGAAAGTGATATATATAATCCCCCCCCCCCCCCCGGTACAAATCATTAGTAATGCCTCATCTGGAATATGCATTTCAATTTTGGGCAACAATTCACTAAAAGAACATTGGGGAACTGGAGAAAATACAGAGAAGAGCAACCAAGAGGCATGGAGGAGCTCAGCTATGAGGAAAGATTAGAGGAACTGAATTTATTTTCTACTAAGAAGAGGAGATTAAGGGGGATATGATCTCCATGTATAATACATAAGGGGGGATATGATCTCCATGTATAATACATAAGGGGGGATATGATCTCCATGTATAATACATAAGGGGGGATATGATCTCCATGTATAATACATAAGGGGGGATATGATCTCCATGTATAATACATAAGGGGGGATATGATCACCATGTATAATACATAAGGGGGGATATGCTCACCATGTATAATACATAAGGGGGGATATGATCTCCATGTATAATACATAAGGGGGGATATGATCTCCATGTATAATACATAAGGGGGGATATGATCTCCATGTATAATACATAAGGGGGATATGATCTCCATGTATAATACATAAGGGGGGATATGATCTCCATGTATAATACATAAGGGGGATATGATCTCCATGTATAATACATAAGGGGGGATATGATCTCCATGTATAATACATAAGGGGGGATATGATCTCCATGTATAATACATAAGGGGGATATGATCTCCATGTATAATACATAAGGGGGGATATGATCTCCATGTATAATACATAAGGGGAATATGATCTCCATGTATAATACATAAGGGGGGATATGATCTCCATGTATAATACATAAGGGGGGATATGATCTCCATGTATAATACATAAGGGGGGATATGATCGCCATGTATAATACATAAGGGGGGATATGATCTCCATGTATAATACATAAGGGGGGATATGATCTCCATGTATAATACATAAGGGGGGATATGATCTCCATGTATAATACATAAGGGGGGATATGATCTCCATGTATAATACATAAGAGGGGATATGATCACCATGTATAGTCTTTTTGAATGAGCCATCTGGGAATGTGCTGGTATCATCAACTGGAATTTGTCTTTTGTTTTCCCTGAAGAAGCAGACCTTGTCCCATGAAACGTGTTGGAATTTTGAAACAAAGTACCTACTCATGGTCCTAAGTGGAAACTATATGTTTATACATTTATTAATCTCTATGGTACTATCTGTTTAGGTGTTCTATACCAACCAATTCACTACATATTTCCATTGTTAGCCATGTACCATTATGTCTATCTTGGTCCACAGCCTAGTCTTGATGCCTTGAGGCTATAGCTGTCCGTTCTATGTAGCTGATGCCTGTGACGCCCTTTTTGCGTCTAGGACATCAGGAACATTTACTGTGGCCAGGTCTCATCAACCCTTTTTTTATGACTTTCCATGTACATGTCTGATCATCACACTCCACCTCTTGGTGGTTCTTTTTAACCTAATAAAAGGTATTCATTAAATTTTTGTATAATTTATGCCTATTGATTTGGTTTGGTACCTCTAAAGCCCCACTAGTTTTTCTTGGTTAGGGTCCTATTCAATATAATCCTCATTAGGGGTGTGGTACCAGTAAAACCATGTCCATGAGGGTATGGAGAGCAATTTTTTCTCCATCTCCCACGCCCTATACATTTCCTGAATTAATGCCCATAGCTGAGGATGTTCCAGCTGCATCCTCCAAAGTGATGTCCTACATGTTTCAGCATTATGAGCTGCACAACCTCCTATGGTGACCTCCATGCATGATCTTGCAGGAAAGACAGTTTAGATTCAGATTCCAGTGAGTATCATATATAGACATATCATTTCTTAGCATCCCAATGTCCTTCAATGGCAGTCAATCTCCTCCTCAGTCACAGGTAAAGCACAACTAGACAAACAGATATTCCTTGCAGTGAGCATTGAGCCCGATGTATGGTCTTCAGATGACGTCACTCCTTGGACGTTCTCCTTGTGCGATCACCTCAGTCTTTATGTGATGGATGAATATACAGCAGGAGATCAGCACAATGAAGACAGATATTGCCAGACGTATGAGATTCCTCATGGTGTAATTTGCCATTCGTAGGTACTTTGAGCTTTTATCTGAAATGAAGGTAGAAGAAAGAGTTATATTGCCCTACAAAATACACAAGATATTCACTTTCTCCTGTACCAACCATTTTAGGCAAACCCAAACAAAGTAGATAAATGAGGCTTGGATGACTGCTGAGGGGGTCACAGAAAAACTCTCATGACAAAAACATGGATGCCATTGCTGACGTCCTTCTGAAGTTGCCAATTTCCTGACTGTTCATTGCTTAGGTTTTGTTCATCTCATGTAACCTTGCAAAAATGGGTCAGTTGATTGTTGTTTTAGTTTTGATGGGTAGTGTGTTCGGTCAAAGTGGACCTCTGTTGGTATAAATCCCCTACATATCACACATACACCCAGTGATCACTCAGACTGTACATTGTAATTTATTTTTAGCAAGACAACAACATGAGACTGCAGCAAGGGTCTATCTGTGAAGACAGCCAAGAATGGCACAGGCACCAAGGTTTACATCACTGTGAAGACTCTGAGCCGGTATCTCAGTCCAGGAAGGTAGATGGTGACCCTGGATGATACCTGATCAAAGATGGTGCATAAAAGTAGAAATATTAGTTGTCACACAAGCCATAAACCACGAAGACATTGGGGTAGGAGGAAATACAAACAAGTCTGTGGTATTCCAACTACAAACAGACATTTCAGTATGTTGAATACAGATAAATACATAGCAGGGATCTATCTCAGTCACCAGTATAAATACAAGATAAATAATCGTATAGTTGTGTAGCACTACCCCCTCAGGGGCCGCTGGTTCTGAATTGGGTCCCCCTTAAGCTCTGCACAGCCAGGTAACATGTACTTCCCACTCCTGTACACGTGAAGTCAGTAAACAGTCCTTGAGCTTGGTTTTGTTGTTTTTTTTTTATTAGGTGTTAACAATTTGGATGGGGTCTAGGGGTATATGGGATGCCCAAGGACCTGAAGAACTTTAGAACAACTTTTGAGCAACTATGTACAAAAAATGCAGATAGCAACTGTCTCAAAGTCTTAAAGAGCACTAAAGGCTCCTTGGTGTACCTCCTTAGACCCCTGATGATTCCTTCTCTTGACCCAGCTGCCTGAGGATATCCCTGAGCAAGGGAGCCCAGGAGCTACCAATTGAACAGTCCAGGATTAGAAGCTAGTTGGGTATTACACCTGACTGCCCTCTCCACTTATCTGTCCCAGGGGGTGTAGGAGTAATGACACTGTTCTCTCCTGCTAGTTTAGTGGGTTGGTTGCTGCCTTCAGGCCTCATGCTGGGCTTGCTCCTTCCCTGTTGCTCAGGCTGGACGTTGAAGCAGAGGAGATCCTCCTCTCCAGCATCCTGCCTGCACGTAGGCTCCCCTCCCTGGGGCCCCCTCTCAGGCTACACACTTAAGCCTTCCCCACTCCATCTTCCACCCTGCACTGCCCACTACTCCCCAGTCTTTGTCATTTTTAAGGGTTGCCCTGGACACCTCGCCCAGCCTCCTGCCAGGGGATTGGCCAGGGTCCCTCAAACATGCATATCTGAGCTTCCTCCCCTCCACCACCCCTCTTCCAGAAAGTTCTCTAGTTTCTGGGAAGGTGAGAGGGCTCCAGAAGCCCTGATCTGCAGAACCTCCCTAACCTGTCCTGAGGTGAACTTCTGCCTCACTCCTAGGCTGACCCATCCCAGGCTGCTACTCAGCCTCTATCTAAAAAAAAAAAATGAAATAACAAAACTTCCTAGTTAAGCCCAGGAGGTGTTACATGTGTAAATAATATTTTGTTTATCAGGTGAAAATGTACTCCTGAAAATTTACTGAAATTTGAATTAAGTTCTGAACTTTCCAAAATGAAAAGACTTGTAAATGTACTTACCGGTCCTGCAGTACTTCCAGGGGAGGACAGCTTTCGAGACTTTACTGACTGGATTTTCTGCTGTGCATATATAGGTAAAGTTGATATTACTGGGAGGTACAAACACAATATTCTGTATCGGGGTAATGTCACTGCTGTTTACACTCCTCCAGGCGACGGTCACATTGCTTCTATTTACTGAACATCCCAAGATGACCTCACACATCTTATTATCCATCACATTGGAGATGATGGCGATATCCTCAACTGTTAAGTTACCTGGAGGATGGGAGCAATAAACATTGTAAACGTCTCTCCGGAAAAGTATTAAAACTCCTAACCCTGGCGCTACAAATGTCATTATTAATTATGTAAAATCCATGAATATTACAATTTTGTTTTGGAAGCTAAATGCTAAATGGGAAAATTAAAGGACCACTAGGGCCCTGTGGCTTTTGTATTTTAAATGATAGAGACAGAATATCAACCAAAAATCCAGAAAAAAAACACATGATAGAAATGTTATAAATTGAGTTGCAGTTAAGTGAGTAAAATAAGTATTTGATCCCCAAGCAAAACATGACTTCATACTTGGTGGAGGAACCCTTGATGGCACGTACAGAAGTAAGACGTTTCTTGTAGTTAGTTGCCAGGTTTGCACACATCTCAGGAGGGATTTTGGTCCACTCTTCTTTACAGATCTCTAAATCCTTAAGGTTTCTTGACCGTCGCTTGACAACTCAAAGTTTCAGCTCCCTCCATATATTTTCTATAGGATTAAGGTCTGGAGGCTCCATGACCTTAATGTGCTTCTTCTTGAGACACTTCTTTGCTGCCTTGGCTGTATGTTTTGGGTCATTGTCATGCTGGAAGACCCATTCATGACCCATCTTCAGTGTTCTGGCTGAGGGGAAAAGGTTCTCATCCAAGATTTTACAATAAATCTTGGATTTATTGGACAATAAATGGCCCTGTTCATTGGCCCCTCAATGCGGCAAAGTCGGTCTTTATCTTTAGCAGAGAACCAGCCCCAAAACATAATGCGTCCGACTATTCTCCCCAACCCCCCTGAAGATTGCTGTGATATACCGGCCTCCTGGATCCATACCCCGCTTCCTGGAAGACTTCTCCTCCTGGCTACCCTTCTTCCTCTCCTCTGAGCTACCCACTATCATCCTTGGGGATTTCAACATCCCTGTCAACCTCGACAACCCGGACACAGCCCGTCTCCTCCACTTAACCTCCTCCTTTGCACTTGCACAGTGCATACAATCCACCACCCACTCCGACGGTAATATCCTTGATCTTGTCTTCTCCAACCGCTGCGCTCCCCACAACCTCACTAACACCCCCTTCCCTCTCTCTGACCACAACCTGATCACCTTCTCTATCTCCTCATCCTCCAACGCCTACCCCTCCAAATGTCACACTACTACCAGCCGTAACCTCCGCAACCTTAACCCTGCCTCCCTCCACTCCGCAGTTGATCAACTCCATGACAGCATCCTCCCCCTGTCCTGCCCCGACTTGGCTATGACCGCCTACAACAATGCGCTGTCAACAGCCCTTGACTCACTAGCGCCTTTAACCACACGCAACATCAGACCCCAACCGCTCCAGCCCTGGCAGACTGATCACACCAAAACCCTCAAACGACACAGTCGTGCCCTGGAGCGACTATGGCGCAAAACCAAATCCCAACAAGCCTTCACCCGATACAAATCTGCCTTCCACACCTACACCTCCTTCCTCCATACTGCCAAACAAGCCTACTTCCTGACCCTCATCAAGGCCCTCTCCTCCAATCCTCGCCGACTCTTCTCCACCTTCAACTCTCTACTCTCGCCACCCCCACCTCCACCCAGCACCTCACTCACTGCCCTTGAGATTGCCAATCACTTCAAAAACAAGATTGACACAATTCGCAAGGACATTGCCGCAACTCACACGCCTTCTCAACCCGTCCCCTCTCACACAGCTACCCCCTCATCCCCCCTCCCCCTCGACATAACCCACAGGGACTTCGTCACTGCTCAAACTCCCTCCAACCCCCTTCCCCCTCACTCAGCTACCCCCTCTACACCCCTCTCCCACGGCCCCACCACTGCTCTGACCTCCTCTCCCACCCCACCCTACATTCCTCATACTGAAGCTCCCCCAACACTCCGCACCTTTGACCTTACTACCATCGAAGAAGTCTCCAAGATCCTCTCTGATGCCCGCCTCACCACCTGCCCCCTTGACCCTATCCCCACACAACTCCTACAACCTCCCTCCCCCTCCATCCTACGCTCCCTCACCCACATCTTCAATCTCTCCCTCTCCTCCGGCACTTTCCCTTCCCCTCTGAAACATGCACACATCACCCCCATACTTAAAAAGCCCTCCCTGGACCCCAATGACCCGAACAACCTCAGACCCATCTCCCTGCTCCCATTTACATCTAAACTCCTCGAGCGCCTAGTCTACGCCCGCCTATGCTCTCACCTCAACGACAACAACCTCCTCGATCCCCTACAGTCCGGCTTCCGTCCCCTACACTCCACCGAAACTGCCTTACTCAACTCTCCAACGACCTGCTAACCGCCAAAGCTAATGGCCACTATTCAGTGCTCCTACTCCTTGACCTCTCTGCGGCCTTTGACACAGTCGACCACCCCCTCCTCCTCAAAAAACTACACTCCCTCGGCCTCAGAGATTCTGCTCTCTCCTGGCTCTCATCCTACCTGTCACAACGCTCTTTCAGCGTTACCTATAATGCCACCACCTCCCTCTCACTCCCCCTCTCTGTTGGGGTCCCCCAAGGCTCTGTCCTCGGGCCCCTTCTCTTCTCCATCTACACCTCCTCCCTTGGCCAACTCATACACTCTCACGGCTTCAACTACCACCTCTATGCCGACGACACACAAATCTATCTCTCAACCCCCCACCTCACCCCCTCGGTCTCCGCCCGAATCACACACCTGTTGAGCGACATATCAGACTGGATGTCGCTCCACTTCCTTAAACTGAACCTCTCCAAAACCGAGTTTCTTGTCTTCCCTCCAGCCCGGACACCACCCCCCATTGACTTCTCCATCATGTCCAACAACGCCACCATCAAACCCGCCCCGCAGGCCAGAGTACTTGGTGTCATTTTGGACTCCAACCTATCCTTCCAGCCCCAAGTCCACTCTTTAACAAACTCATGCAGACTCCACCTCCGCAACATCGCCAAAATCCGCACGTTCCTAACTCCAGAAACCACTAAACAGCTCATCCACTCCCTCATCATATCGCGACTCGACTACTGCAACTCCCTCCTCACTGGCCTGCCTCGCCGCTGGCTATCCCCGCTTCAGTCCATCCTGAATACGGCTGCCAGACTCATTCACCTTTCCAACCGCTCCGTTTCCGCCACCCCCCTCTGCCAATCCCTCCACTGGCTTCCGATTGCGCAACGGATCAAATTCAAAATCCTAACACTGACGTACAAAGCTGTCCACCATACTGCCCCGAACTACATCACTGACCTAATATCCAAGTACCGCCCAGCACGCACACTCCGCTCCTCACAAGACCTCCTTCTCTCTAGTTCCCTGGTCTCCTCCTCCCATGCCCGCCTCCAGGACTTCTCCAGGGTGTCACCCATCCTCTGGAACTCCCTGCCCCAACCCATCAGATTATCACCTACTCTCCTCTCCTTTAGGCGCACCCTGAAAACCCATCTCTTCAGGGAAGCCTACCCCGCCCCCTGCTAACTTGCCGACCTCCTCCACTCTTCCTACCACTCCATCCCCCACAGCTATCTCCTCCTGTGCCACCATCCCCTCCCTCCTAGATTGTAAGCTTGAAAGAGCAGGGCCCTCAATCCCCTCATGTTTTGCATTGTATTGGTATTGTTCTGTCACATGTTCTGTCCCCCTTTGTAATGTACAGCGCTGAGCGAACTATTGGCGCTTTATAAATACTGAATAATAATAATAATAAATAATAATGTTTCCACCTCCGTGCTTGACTGTAGGGATGGTGTTACTAGGGTCATAGTCAGCATTTTTCTTCCTCCAAACACGGCGAATTGAGTTAATACCAAAGAGCTCAATTTTGGTCTCATCTGACCACAGCACTTTCTCCCAATCCTTCTCTGAACCATTTAGATGTTCATTGGCAAACTTCATATGGGCCTGTACATGTGCCTTCTTGAGGAGGGGGACCTTGCAGGCACTGCAGGATTTTAATCCATGGCGGTGTATTGTGTTACCAACAGGGGTGGACTGACCATTTGGAAACTCGGGCACTGCCCTAGGGCCCGGAGTCAGTAGGGGGCCCCATGAGATGCCCCTGGTACCTTTTTCATAGGTATTTTGGGTTTGGGCAAGGACACAGGAGCCCCATGATCCCCTATTGCCCGGGGCCCCATGAGTTGTCAGTCCGCCCCTGGTTACCAATGGTTTGTTTGATGACTGTGGTCCCAACTGCCTTGAGATGCTTCACAAGCTCCTCCTGTGTAGTTCTGGACTGATCCCTCACTTTTCTTATGATCATCCTTACCCCACGAGGCAAAATCTTGCATTGAGCTACAGACCGAGGGTGACTGATGGTTATTTTTGTATTTCCTCCATTTGCGAATAACCACTCTAACAGTTCTCTCCTTCTCACTAAGCTTCTTGCTGATGGTCCTGTAGCCCATTCTAGCCTTGTGTATGTCTACAATATTGGTGTCCTTTGACAGCTCTTTGGCCTTGCCCATGGTGGTCAGTAGGGATGGTCTATATGTTGGTTCCCAGGTTGAGGAAAGGAGTGATGTGAGCCTAGAGAGAGGAGGTGCCAGTGAGGGAAAAGAAATCGACAGTCATGTTCCCCCAGCCATAGGACAAATGCCAAGTTGGCTCCAGAGAAGAGGAGGAAGAGGATGATGAGGATGATGAGGTCACTGACTGTACTTGGGTGCCTGAGAGAGCAGAGGAGGAAAGTGAGGAGGAGGCACAACTCCAATGAAGAAGGATGTCCTCCAGGGGCAGCCAACTGATGGCATCACACGACAGAGCTCCACAGGGGCAGGGTGCTGCTGACTACCGGCAGACTCCCAAAAGTTCTCTGGTGAGGGCTTATTTCAACGCATGTGCAGCAGACCACAGTTTTGCTGTTTGCAGTCTCTTTCTGAAACGGATCAAGCGTGACCACAACACCAGCCACTTGGGCACCACATGATTGAGAAGACATATGAGGAGCTGCCATGCAGCCCGTTGGCAACACCACCTGAAAGACCGACATCCTAAAAAAGTGCAGACTTCTCTTTGCTCCTCATCTGGGATCTCTACCCCTTCTATAAAATGTCAATTCTTCTCAACAGGCTCCACTGAGAGGAGTGATGGTACAGCCATGGGTGCCACAGGTCCTTGCACCCAATCTGCTAGCAGGACACCACCTGTTGAGTTCATTACTAGTAGTAAAAAAAAAAAATGACAGTATATATACCGCCATTTGTAGACGCTGTAACTTTTGCGCAAACCAATCAATATACGCTTATTGGGATTATGTAGCAGAAAACATATTGGCCTAAATTTATGAAGAAATCAGATTTTTAATTTTTTTTCTATTGGATATGTTTTATAGCAGTAAATAAAAAATATTGTTTTTTTTTAAATTGTCAATTACCCCCTCCAATTACCCCAGTCCATATCCAAATTCCTAGTTTTTCTCCTTTCCCGTGATGATCCATCTATATCTGTATCCCTTCCCTTCTATCTCCTTCTCTCTGTCGGAAACTCCATTAGAACTCCTCAAATACTCCTCCACCTACCGTATTTTTCGCTCCATAAGACGCATCTAGGTTTTAGAGGAGGAAAACAAGAAAAAAAATATTTTTAACCAATGGACTGCAGATATAGTACAGGAGATGGCCAGAGACTGCAGACACAGTACAGGAGATGACCAGAGACTGCGGACACAGTACAGGAGATGACCAGAGACTGCGGACATAGTACAGGATATGACCAGAGACTGCGGACACAGTACAGGAGATGACCAGAGACTGCGGACACAGTACAGGAGATGACCAGAGACTGCAGACATAGTACAGGAGATGACCAGAGACTGCGGATATAGTACAGGAGATGACCAGAGACTGCGGACACAGTACAGGAAATGACCAGAGACTGCGGACACAGTACAGGAGATGACCATAGACTGCGGACACAGTACAGGAGATGACCAGAGACTGCGGACACGGTACAGGGGATGACCAGAGACTGCGGACATAGTACAGGAGATGACCAGAGACTGCGGACACAGTACAGGAGATGACCAGAGACTGCGGACATGGTACAGGAGATGACCAGAGACTGCGGACACAGTACAGGAGATGACCAGAGACTGCGGACACAGTACAGGAGATGACCAGAGACTACGGACATAGTACAGTAGATGACCAGAGACTGCGGACACAGTACAGGAGATGACCAGAGACTGCGGACACAGTACAGGAGATGACCAGAGACTGCGGACACAGTACAGGAGATGACCAGAGACTGCGGACACAGTACAGGAGATGACCAGAGACTGCGGACACAGTACAGGAGATGACCAGAGACTGCGGACACAATACAGGAGTTGACCAGAGACTGCGGACACAATACAGGAGATGATCAGAGACTGCGGACACAGTACAGGAGTTGACCAGAGACTGCGGACACAGTACAGGAGATGATCAGAGACTGCGGACACAGTACGGGAGATGACCAGAGACTGCGGACACAGTACAGGAGATGACCAGAGACTGCAGACACAGTACAGGAGATGACCAGAGACTGCGGACACAGTACAGGAGATGATCAGAGACTGCGGACATAGTACAGGAGATGACCAGAGACTGCGGACACAGTACGGGAGATGACCAGAGACTGCGGACACAGTACGGGAGATGACCAGAGACTGCGGACATAGTACGGGAGATGACCAGAGGCTGCGGACACAGTACAGGAGTTGACCAGAGACTGCGGACACAATACAGGAGATGATCAGAGACTGCGGACACAGTACAGGAGTTGACCAGAGACTGCGGACACAGTACAGGAGATGACCAGAGACTGCAGACATAGTACAGGAGATGACCAGAGACTGCGGACATAGCACAGGAGATGACCAGAGACTGCGGACACAGTATAGGAGATGACCAGAGACTGCGGACACAGTACAGGAGATGACCAGAGACTGCGGACATAGCACAAGAGATGACCAGAGACTGCGGACATAGTACAGGAGATGACCAGAGACTGCGGACACGGTACAGGAGATGACCAGAGACTGCGGACACGGTACAGGAGATGACCAGAGACTGTGGACACGGTACAGGAGATGACCAGAGACTGCGGACACGGTACAGGAGATGACCAGAGACTGCGGACATAGTACAGGAGATGACCAGAGACTGCAGACAAATCGGCATTGCTAAAGATAATACTTACTGAACACTGTGAGATGATATTTGCAGATCAGTACCTCTTCCCCAATTCTGATTTGTGCCTTGTAGGTCCCCCGATCTTCCAGTCTCGGCTCAGTTATGATTAAGGATCCATCAGATGTGCTGCTCAGTCTTCCTTTATACTCTCTATGCTCAATATCAACAGGTTCTCCTGGTTTTGTTGTGGCGATAGCAGTACTGATTTTTTCAAAAGTCCAAATAATTTTTCTGACCCCAGTGTAGCTGACTTGTAGAGTGACAGCTCCTCCCACAGCGCCAATTACATTTCTCTCACAGGGGTCCTCACTCATCACATCTGATAAAGAAGAACAATACTTGGTGTCAGCGGTCACCAGACATTACATCATATTACATTTCATTATATGCAGCTCTTCTATTGGATCGGACTACGCGGGCCAGCCTTCCCTCCCCATGTGCACCAATGAGCCTTGGCCGACCATGGCCCGGTCTCCCTTTCGCCGTTTTTTCTTCCTTGGTCTGTCCTGACCAATGCAGACCGGGAACATCCCTCAAGAACTGCAGTTTTGACGTTGGCCTAGCCATTGTCCTTCTCCCTGGGAAGCTCTAAAGCAGGGGTTGTCAACCTTACTGAGACCAGGGCCTGGTAGATTCCTACAAAACCCAACATGACCCAACAGTAAAGATTAAAAAAAGTCTATACTTACACAATATATTAAAATATGTATTGAAGGCTCTGGATGGGGCTGGGAGTCATTGTGGGGAGGATGAAGGTTCTGGGGGAGGTTAGGGAACTCTGCAGCTTGGTGGTTCTGTAGGGGATGAGGTTTCTAGAGAACAGGGAGGGAGGGCTATAGAGGGCTGGGGACTTTGTATGGGGCATTGTGGAAGACTAGAAGGTTGGGGGTACTGTGGACCACTGTTAGAAGTTTGGGGTACTATGAAGGCTCTGCAGCAAGCTAGAGGGCACTGCAGGGGGCTGTGGGGTCTATATGCGGTTAAGTAGCACTGTGGGAGCTGAGGTCTTTCAGGGGGCCTGGGGTCACTGTGGCCCATTGTGGGAAGTTGTGTGGTACTATGAGAAATAGAAGGCACTATGGCAGGGGACCTGCAGATGGCTGGGAGCCCGGGAGGAGAAAGGCCATGGCCAAGCATTGAGAACCACTACTATAAAAGACACCCAAACGTGCCTTGCAACTCCACTTCACCTATATTCCAGCCAGTTCCAGATATCTTTTAGATGTTTTGAAAAGTAACCAGCTGATCCACATTTTCCTAAATTTTTCTATTCTATCTTCCTCAATTTGACACAACATCCTCCATCCTGACATGGCCAGGCATTGAGATCCACTGCTATGAAAGACATCCAAAAGTGCAACTCCATTTCATCCACCGCATGATGACCTAAACCAGGGGTCTCCAAACTTTCTAAACAAAGGGCAAGTTTACTGTCCTTCAGACTTTGAGGGGGCCAAACTGTGGCCAGTGAGAGTAGAAAAAGCCCCAGAATCAATGGGAGTAAACAATACCATTCATTGTACATTCAGTAACCCTCAAAGGGTGTACAATCTAAGGTCCCTAACTCACATATATACAGATCATGGGTGGACTGACAACTCATGGGGCCCCTGGGCAATAGGGGATCATGGGGCCCCTGTGTCCTTGCCCAAACTCAAAAAAGCCTATGAAAAAGGTACCAGGGGCATCTCATGGGGCCCCCTACTGACACTGGGTCCTCAGGCAGTGCCCAAGTTTCCAAATGGTCAGTGATACAGATACTAGGGTCAATTTACCTACCATCATGTGTTTGGAGTGTGGGAGGAAGCCCACACAGGCAGAACAAGCAAACTCCAGGCAGGTGGTGCCATGGTTAGGACTGGAACCAGCAACCCTAGTACTGCCAGGCAGAAGTGCTAACCATTTAGCCACTGTGGTGCTGGCTGCTGAAGAGTTCATTGATGCTGCCTGCTGGGGGATCTGTTGTTGCTGCTGGGGGTCTATTGTTGCTGGGGTGGCATTTTGTTGAGCGTCCACTGCTGTTGGGGAATCTATTGTTGCTGGGGGGGGTTCTCTATTGCTGCTGGCTGTATGGAATCTATTTTGCCAGGGGGAGGTGGGGGGGGGGGGGGCTAGTATGGAGGCAAGAAGTGACTCAGAATGGAAATATTTCTACACCTAAGAAAAAAAAAGGATACATAAAAGTATAAAAAAAGAACAATATGGTGATAATCCTCATCATGCAGAGACCTAGAGGTGACCACTGGAGGGAGACATGGACGGGAAATGATCAAACTGTGGATCAGTAGATGTAAGAGACAATACAAAGCAGACACAACACACCCCGTACGTATCCTGGTGTCAGTGAGTTTTGAATGCAGGGATCCCTATACATGGTATGAATTTCAGATACAAGAAGACCCCCCCAGTCATCTAGCCAATCTGTCTGCTCAGGAAGTAGAACTCTTCATCTACCATCAATATTCTGCTACTTTTGTTCATTACTCTATAAAAGTCAGTAAATGGAATCTCCTGTGATGGTCAAAGTGATCGATAAATGACTAGAGAAACAAAATGAGGACATCCTTACAGTTCTGAAGAGTCAACAACACGACCATCCAGAGGTAGAATGGAGACATTGTGTCTGTCCGTGTGGAATGTGTAAGTCGATGGTCAGTGGACAGCTGAGACTGATCTGTATCATGCATGCGGTACAAGACAGGAAATCTGTGAGAGCTCAGCGTTAAAAGAAGGAAGTTTTTTTATATATTAACCACTTCCCGTCCATCCTATAGCAGATATACTGCTACAGGGCGGTGCGGGTGCACAAAATCACGTATACATGCATAGGTAGGGGGCGCGCACCCTACCTGCGCCGCCATTTGTGGTCGCATCTGTCAATCATGATTACCCGCTGGCGCCCGGTGATTAGCGAGCATCTCCAACTTGGAGGAAGACTGTTTTGTTTACTAACAGTCCTCCTCCCTCTCAGCTCGGGCACACTGCACAGCACAGCCATCCTGATCAGTGTGCTTACAGTGAAGCACCAACACACCACCCCCTAGTAAAACACTCCCAGCACAACCCTTTGATCGCCCCTCATGTTAACTCCTTCCTGCCCAGTGCCATTAGTACAGTGTCAGTCCGTTTTATTAGCACTGATCACTGTATTGGTGTCACTGGGGATGTGAGTGACACCAAGTCAGTTCCCTCCCAGTGTTAGAATGCACAGCACAGCCATCCTGATCAGTGTGCTTACAGTGAAGCACCAACACACCATCCCCTAGTAAAACACACCCAGCATAACCCTTTGATCGCCCCTCTTGTTAACTCCTTCCTGCCCAGTGCCATTAGTACAGTGTCAGTGCTTTTTATTAGCACTGATCACTGTATTGGTGTCACTGGGGATGTCAGTGACACCAAGTCAGTTCCCCCCCAGTGTCAGAATGTCCACCACAGTCCCGCTATAAGTCGCTGATCGCCGCCATTACTAGTAAAAAAAAAAATTCCACTATCTACACCGCCATTTGTAGATGCTATAACTTTCACCGTAAACCAATTAATTCACACGTATTGAGATTTTTGTCGCAGAATACATTTTGGCCTAAATTTAGGACGAAATTTGATTTTTTACATTTTTTTAATGGACATGTTTAATAGCAAAAAGTCAAAAATATTGTTTTTTTTCTCAAAATTGTTGGTCTTTTTTTTATAGCGCAAAAAATAAAAACTGCACAGGCGTTCAAATACCACCTAAAGAAAGCTCAATTTGTAGGAAAAAAGGACGTAAATTTCATTTAGGTGCGGCGTTGCATGACGCACAATTGCCAGTTAAAGGAATGCAGCACCGTAATGCAAAAAATGGCCTGGTCAGGAAGGGAGAGGGGAATCCTCAGGGGGGCGAGGGGTTAATATCCGTCTAGCACTGAGCGCCGGGAGAGGACACCATAGGTCTGATTTACTAAAACATGATATGACGGCCATTTACCTACAATGCAGTTTTATTTCCTGAAGTTTGCAATGCAGACACAAAGTTGTAAAGCTCCTCTGGTTATCTCCCCAACAGCTCCCACCGACAGGGTGTCCATTGAGGGCAGGTCCATACCAGATGTAGCCTTCTAGGTTTTTAATTCTGCATCAATAATACATGGACAGTGGTTAACATCAGGGGCGGACTGACAACTCATGGGGCCCCCGGGCAATAGGGGATCATGGGGCCCCTGTGTCCTCACCCACACTCAAACCACACCCAAAAAAGCCTATGAAAGGTACCAGGGGCATATCATGGGGCCCCTTACTGACCCCGGGCCCTCAAGCAGTGCCCAAGTTTCTGAATGGTCAGTCCGCCCCTGGTTAACATGGATGCCAATGGCCTTGGTGTACACCAGTGCAGTGCATTGCAGGGCGTAGAACAAGTTGTGGTAGGGGACCTACTCGCCCTGCACTTGGGGGATCCCCTTGTGTTCTTGTGATCTTCAATGCCCGGGACCAGGCAGGGCTGAGTCCATGTGAAAGCCAACATTATGGCGGTACCCCAGCTAGAGATGAGCAGTACATTGTGTGCAGTAGTTATATGTACAGAGCCCCTCTGTGAAACGTGTTGTCCTGTGTTACCGGGGCTAGGGGCGGACTGACAACTCATGGGGCCCCTAGGCAATAGGGGATCATGGGGCCCCTGTGTCCTTGCCCAAACTCAAAAAAGCCTATGAAAAAGGTGCCAGGGGCATCTCATGGGGCCCCCTACTGACCCCGGGCCCTCGGGCAGTGCCCGAGTTTCCAAATGGTCAGTCTGCCCCTGACCGGGGGCCGTGGATAAGGTGTTACCACCAGTCATCCTGTACGGGGCCCAGGCCAGCAGGGGGGCCCAGGCAGCTGGGTGAATCAGATGTTGGCAGGGAGGATGATCGGCACGGTGGGGGCAATTACTGGAACTGATCCCCTGAATGGCTTTCTCTGCAGCAGCTGAAAGTTGGCTTCTCCTGGCTCCACTCCCCCTGGCTTTCAGCTGCTGCAAGGAAAGCCATACAGAGGATCGGTTCCAGTAATTTCCCCCCCACCCATCACTCTCCCTGTGCACCATACATTTCCACCTGCTGTCCAGGCCCCCCTGTGTGTCCCCACCCCCACAGTGCTGCCATCCTCTCCTTCCCACTGGCAGCTGCAAGCACATAATAGGATTCCTCAAGATGGAGAGCAGGGGAAGGGTCCGGTAAAAATGTCACATTTACCAGCCCCTTCCTTTCCCGAATGAACACAATGGGTGATCAGTACTGATTACTCACTGTGTTCATTCATATTCATACCTGAAGCATAGTAAACTGTGGTTTTTTGGAGGCGGAAAGAGGGCCTGTCAGGTTGGCTGTATAGGGCCCCATAGTTTCTAATAGCAGCCCTGCATGTTACTACACACCCTGGCCCAATGTGCGGTATGTTGCATTTAGGAGGCACACTCCTGCGCCCATGCCCCCTCCACCAGTCCAGCATACCTCTGCCACCTCACTCCCAGTGAAAGAATGGGGTCCCGTGGAGCACTGGTGCAGACCTCATGCGTGCACATTATTAACTTCTATTCTCCCGTACCTCGCAGCTAGGTACAGGGGGTCTCTATTCCGTGGGTTCAGTCCCAAATACCTTGGGGGAACCAACTGCTATGGAGGAAGCCAGAACACCGACCCTCTCGCCACTGGAGGACCTGTTCCCTAAGCTGGGTACAGGGGCGGACTGACCATTTGGAAACTCGGGTCAGTAGGGGGCCCCATGAGATGCCCCTGGTACCTTTTTATAGGCATTTTTGAGTTTGGGCAAGGACACAGGGGCCCCATGATCCCCTATTGCCTGGGGGCCCCATGAGTTGTCAGTATGCCCCTGGCTGGGTACCAAGCTTATTGACCCGCTGCTATACATTCCCATCAGCTCTTGGTTGCCCATGGCAAGTGCTTTCATTCTCCAACTCTCCAGCCGAGTTAACTCTTCGTAATGGCCTTGTTTTCACACCCCGTGGTTGCTTTACAGGCCCTGTTCTTCTGATACACCATTTACCACCATGCATGCCTGGAATAACTTTAGACCGGGCTTAAGAACAGTCAGTGAAACTTTACTTAAGATGCTTCCGGAACATTACAACATAACATGCATCTCAGTCCATCTCCTAGCTAACAATTTGGTGGCTCTTTCTGTGCGAAAGCCATTTTGGTATGCAACGTGCACTAACTTTTTGAAAATGTTCGTGAATGATCGTGTTCTCCATTCCCACAGAAAGATTTATCTCTTGTGCAACTTCATGATAGGTTATGGGTTGAATATCCAGGATCAGGCGCTCCACGTGCTGAATGTTCACAGGAAAGTAGATGGCCTGGAACTGAGCAAAGCTAAAGAGAGGGCCAACATGACTGGGGCTTCTAGACGAGGCAGATATTCTTATAAGGTGGTTCTATATTCATTAGTAAGGGGTGATGACTTACTTGATTGGAGGTTTGAGTGAAAAAGGAGGTTCTCCAGGGTGAGGAGAGGAGGCTGGACTTGTCGGGGGTCAGTCGGAGCTTGTGGCAGCACTGGGGAGGTTTCTTCTGCCCTCCCTCCCTGGACCTGTTTCGTTGGTGTTCTTTGTTTGATGTTCCTTGTTCTGTCTATTGTGATTGTCTTCTTGGCCTCTTTTTGTTTTTATTTCTTGTAATTGAATTTTATATCTTGGGGTCATTGCCCTTGTGTTTTGTCATGGCAGCTGACAGGGGTTGCTGGGTCTTTGAAGGCAGTGCTGGAGTAACATTTTTGAGGATTATGGGTTGGGCCCATTGTAGGTATGGGTGTCCCTTCCCAGTTATATGGTTACATTGGTAATATTGGAGGTAATGGGCTGTACTGGGACTACGTAGCTGTAGCATTGCCCCCGAGGTGCTATAGTAGCGGCTGGGGGCCGTCTCATTGGGTGGCAGATACAGCCAGGTTATTTGATGTGATCATGAATGCCTTTCGAAGACCTTGGACCCGGTTGGGATCATTACTGTTCAGTTAATACATTGATTGTACTTGATGCATTGCTATGTAATAGTTATGTTAAATAAAAGGGCTGCTATGGCCGTGTGACACCATAGAAGGAGAGTTGTGTGGTTATTTCAGGTAGGGGAAGGTTGAGGGCAGGAGCGGACTGACCATTAATCTCATTGTTCCATTGACCATCCAGAGGAATTTCTCAGGTGTTATCTGTCATTACCTATACCCCAATCTGAGTCACCTAGATCAGGGGATCAGGACCCAAACATACAATATGTGGTCTGCCAGACTACACCTCTCCCAGCACAAATTTTTGTAAGGACTGTAATTACAAGGGGTGTTCAAGTCAAACTGGGACTTTTAATTTTACAGGTGTAAAAAAAGGGATGCTGGCATGGAGGTACTACACGCAGTAGTAAGTGGCAAGCGTGTCCTATTACTGATAGGCGGCACACATGTTGCAGGCCAGTCCAGAAACCGTTAATCAAGATGGTAGACAACAGTCTTAGGGTGTGCGTGGAACAGCGTGTGGTGATGAAGTTTCTTGTGAACGAAGGTGTAAAACACTCAGATATCTAAAAGAGACGTCAAGCACAATACGGTGATGAGATGCTCAGCCGCAGTAAGACATTTGAATGCAGGAAACATTTCAAAGATGGCCGTAGGTTCGTCAGTAATGACCTGGCGGTCCCCAGCCCACAGCAGTCATGACTGAGGGACATGCAGAATATCGAGGCTAATCACTTACTAGCCACCTAATAAAGACAACCACCCCTCAACCAGGGGTGGACTGGCAACTCATGGGGCCCCTGGGTAATAGGGGATCATGGGCCCCTGTGTCCTTGCCCAAACTCAAAAAAGCCTATTAAAAAGGTACCAGGGGCATCTCATGGGGCCCCCTACTGACCCTGGGCCCTCGGGCAGTGCCCGAGTTTCCCAATGGTCAGTCCACCCCTGGGTATGAGATTAACTCTCCGGTAGAAGAACCTCAAGTGCCCAGTGCCTTTTGCTTTGACGGTACAACCTTCCGTGGTCGTGGGCTGGGAAAACAGAGAGCCCCCCAGCGATAAGTTCTCTCTAGAAGTGGCACCATGAAGATGCTCTTGGTATCATTATGGGTTTGGAACCCCACTGTGAGAATGAACACTGGGCTATAACACCTCTTGCTTTTTTTCTGCACTACGCCTCATGAACTAGGCCTTTTAGCCAATACTAGGGAAAGTTTTCTTACCAGGCCTCAAGGCTTAGCCAATGCACCTGCACTGGCACTTTTTTGCTGTTACATATTTATTTTGCTCTGCAAGTGTGTCACTCTGCACTTATATATGTTTTCCCTTTTCACTCAGGATGGAGGATGTGGGTCTTCAGGCCTACCCTGAAGTCTAGCGGGAGGATGTGTGGCCATCAAGTTCCTTATTCCCCTGCTTTGGGACATCTTGCTTTGGAAGAGCTCCTCACTTAATACTTGTTGGTCAGCTTTGGCTGATCATGAGGAGAGGGGTCCTGCCAGTCCTTTTGGCTAGGTGTACCTTACTGCTGTCAGGAGCCTTGTACCATAGGATGTCAGGGAAGGGTCCTGCTTCTTTGGGAGGTGGACCGGAGACACACACTAAGTGCACTTTTTTAGTTTACTTACCGGTGTTTCATTTTTGCACAACCTCCACGGATTCAACAAAAAATTAGTTAGTAAATAGATGAAAATGTGACTTTTGTAAAGGATGTAAGGATGGTATTCTTGTTATTGTTCTACAAATATAGAAAAATAAAGATAGACCTAAATGGTTTATGTACCACTGGAAGTGTAAGCAGGACTAACTCACCAACATATTTTTCTCATTTCCAGGACTCCCCCCTCCCATTCCTGACCATGGCCCATATTTGATATGCCTTCAACCTGGTCCCCCCAGAACATGCCGATTTTCTGGATGTTCTCTCCTAGATCACATCTACTTTCTAGGTGGTCCCATCACAAATTATGCAGGAACTGCTCACTTGCAGTCATGATCCCCTTCGTCCAGGGGCGGACTGACCATTCCAGCGCTCGGGCACTGCCCGAGGGCCCGGGGTCAGTAGGGGGCCCCATGAGATGCCCCTGGTACCTTTTATAGGCTTTTTTTGGGTGTGGTTTGAGTGTGGGTGAGGACACAGGGGCCCCATGATCCCCTATTGCCAGGGGCCCCCTGAGTTGTCAGTCTGCCTCTGCCTTCGTCATACCCTTTTTTTTAAGTTAATGTGCATGCTCTGTAACTCCCATATGGGCGATGCTGGGTTCCCAGGACACAGCATCTTTGGGAGAGAAGACAGAGATATGGGATTGTCCCAGTAAATTTTTCAAAGCTGGCATCTATGGCAGGGATGTGTGTTTCTATGTGTTTTCCTTAAAATATCTGAAACATAAAACACGTCCCTCATTCATATATCAACACTTAGGGATCCTAGCTCTGAATTAATAAAGACATACTGGATATGGGCAGCACAGTGGCTAAATGGTTAGCACTTCCGCCTGGCAGTACTAGGGTCGTTGGTTCGAATCCCAACAATGGCACCACCTGCCTGAAGTTTGCATGTTCTCCCTGTGCCTGCATGGGTTTCCTCCGGCTACTCTGGTTTCCTCCCACATTCCAAAGACATGCTGGTAGGTTAATTGGATCCGTTCTAAATTGGCCCTATTATGTGTATGTATGAATGTGAGTTAGGAACCTTAGATTGTACCCCCCTTGAGGGTTAGGGACTGATGTGAATGTACAATATATATATATGTAAAGCACTGCGTAAATTGATGGCGCTATATAAGTACCATAAATAAATATATAGAGATGGGCACTGAGTTCCCTGTCAGCAGGTCTTGCACATGTCTTTATTAATGTTACAAGCAGAGTAAGCAATGGTAACAGCTTGACCAGGATGACTGGCGGGGGACTCCAGATCTAACATTGACTCTTGGAAATAACAGGTCCAGTAGTTTTTCCAATGTTAACATACTGTAAGTCACGAGGATCTGGATTTCTGTGGTACATACAATGATCATCAATACAATGAGCAATTATATTCAGCGCTCACGCAATGATAAATGAGATAGTAACGGATAAATACACATAAGTGGATAAATGAGAAATTGGAACTGACTGTACAATGGATGAGATGACAATTGTCAAAAAAGTCAATAAGTCCATAGGATGGGCAGAATGAGGAAGAAGTGGACCAAGGAAACAGGGCACATGGGATGGGACCGGCAGCTCCTCGTCAAGGATGTGGGGGTTCCTCAGAGATAAACCGAAGGGAAAGGAGGGCGCCAGGTCAGTGAAAGTTAAAACCGTAGATACTTTGTTGCAGAAAACTTACATCTAGAAATCCTTCGCTCAGCATGCAGGATGAGATGGTGAAAAGAGAGGATCGCAGTTCACTCTGTAGGGTGGATCGAAGTAGGTTGCATAATCTGGAAGGGAGCCGCTTATGGACTCGGCCGCATTTGTTCAAAATTCCCACCGAGATGTACAGGGATGTGGCGGGTGCCATGACAGATACCGTGAATGGCGAGTGGACGGGCTTCTGTGGATCTGGATTTCTAAATGGCTTTAGAACACCACTCAAGGTTGGCCAGTGAAAATGGACATGGAATGATCGTCTCCAAATCATTGCCTAGTGCTTCTTGGCTTGGAGACATCTTTAAATACCCAAAATTTATGTACAGTGTCAGGGTTGTTCCAGCAAAACTCATTGCAGTGCTGAACTAAAACAAATTTAGCTTGTATTTCAACATGGCCATATCATTGATGAGTCCTTAATGGCTATCAGTCCACATAAACAGACTGAATATTGAAGTAGGCTGCATAACCTGGAAGGGAGCCGCTCATGGACTTGGCGGCGTTTGTTCAAAATTTTGCCGAGCGGTAGAGGGATGTGGAGGGTGCCATGACAGATACCGTGAATGACGAGTGGGTGGGCTTCTGTGGATCTGGATTTCTAAATGGTTTTAGAACACCACTCAAGGTTGGCCAGTGAAACCGGACATGGAACGATCTTCTCCAAATCATTGCCTAGTGCTTCTTGGCTTGGAGATATCTCTAAATACCCAAAATGTATGTACAATACAGGGCTGTTCCAGCAAAACTCATTGCAGTGCTGAACTAAAACAACTTTGGCTTGTATTTCAACATGGCCATATCACTGATGAGTCCTTAATGGCTATCAGTCCACATAAACAGACTTATGAAAAACACTTATGTATGGAGGCTTGCAGAGGATCAGATATTCCTTGCAGTGAGCCCAGTGTATGGTCTTCAGAAATTGTCTGTACTTGGACGTTGTGTGATCACCTCAGTCTTCAAGTGATGGATGAGTATACAACAGCAGATCAGCAGCACACAGCCAGATGTCACCGAACGTGCGCAGTTCTCTGTGGTGTAATCTGTGTTTTCTGGAAGTAGAAGATGTCATAGAGCGTTATTACATTTGTAAGAGCCTGCAGCAGGGGCTGGTCTATGTCACACATTTGAGCATAGAAACCAGTATTTATATCACTGAGTCATCTCTGAGCTGGCATCTCAGTCCAGAAAGTAGATGGTGACCATCAATGATGCCTGAACAAAGATGGTGCCAATCAACTGGAGAAAAAAACAGATGAAGGCATTGTCATGGGGAATACTGTGATCTCTGTAGGAGGTAGTACATGCCAGTAAGTGTTACACTTTTGTATTGCTGAGCATGCTACACGTGTCTAATGCTAGGCACTCTTCAAAATGATGTTGTGGAGGATAACCTTTGTGGGGGTTCACCACCCTGCTATACAAAAAATCAGCATTTGTTTGTGAAGGATGCCATGTAAGGTTTGGTAGCACTAGTTACTGGACAGAGTTCATTATTGCTGGTATGGCTCCTTTATAGAGAATCTGTTATTTTGCCAGTTCAGGACAAAATGACAGGTTCTCTTGAAAGCTCACAACTCCATCCACCAATGCTCACCTTTGTCATGCTTCCCCACTCCTCCATTCATCCATTGAAGTCCTACGAAATACTGTGTATGAGGTGGTCCTCAACCTTCTCCCTTCCTTCGAGGATGCAGTGCTCAGACTAAAGTGGCCAATCACCATTCCTACTTACAGTTTATGAGAGATCATGTGATCTTCCTCCTTCCTCTGAGGATGCAGTGCTCAGACTAAAGTGGCCAATCACCATTCCTACATACTGGTTATGGGAGATCATGTGACCTTCTCCCTTCCTCTGTGGATGCAGTGCTCAGACTAAAGTGGTCAATCACCATTCCTACATTTTCATTATAGGAGATCATGTGATCTTCCCCCTTCCTCTGAGGATGCAGTGCTCAGACTAAAGTGGTCAATCACCATTCCTACATTCTGGTTACAAGAGATCATGTGACCTTTTTCCTTCCTCTGAGGATGCAGTGCTCAGACTAAAGTGACCAATCACCATTCCTACATACTGGTTATGGGAGATCATGTGACCTTCTCCCTTCCTCTGTGGATGCAGTGCTCAGACTAAAGTGGCCAATCACCATTCCTACATTCTGGTTAAAAGAGATCATGTGACCTTTTTCCTTTCTCTGAGGATGCAGTGCTCAAATTAAAGTGACCAATCACCATTCCTACATTCTGGTTATGGGAGATCATGTGACCTTCTCCCTTCCTCTGTGGATGCAGTGCTCAGGCTGAAGTGGTCCATCACCATTCCTGGGAAGGAGAAGACCATTAACCCCCTGGTAGCTTTGACATTGACCAACATTGAGCTTGCACAGAATTTAAATGCATGGCTCCAATGGACAAAGAGAGAAATGGGGGAGCATGGCAAAGATGTGCATCAGCGGGTGGACAGGTGAGAGTGTGAGCTTTCGAGAGAATCTATCGCTTTACTCTAAATTATCACAACTGAGACATTCACTTTACGGTCCCAACATTAATAGCTGTGGTTGGTCTCTAACAGACAAAACAGATAAATATTTTCCCAAAACCAGAATGAAAAGAGGTTTAGGACATATTAGTAGTCACACAAGCCATACACTACAAAGATACTGGAGCAGGAGGACATACAAACAAGTATTCATTCTGAAATGAAGGTAGAAGTAAGGGTTATATTGCCCTACTAAATACACAAGATATTCACTTTCTCCTGTATTATACCAACACTTTTAGGCAAACCCAAACAAAGTAGACAAATGAGGCTTGGATGACTGGTGAGGGGGTCACAGGAAAACTTTCCTGACAAAAACATGGATGCCATTGCTGACGTCCTTCTGAAGTTATCAATTTCCCGACTGTTCATTGCTTAGGTTTTGTTCATCTCAAGTAACCTTGCACAAATGGGTCAGATGATTGTTGTTTTAGTTTTGATGGGTAGTGTGTTCGGTCAAAGTGGACCTCTGTTGGTATAAATCCCCTACATATCACACATACACCCAGTGATCACTCAGACTGTACATTGAAATTTTCTTTTAGCAAGACAACAACATGAGACTGCAGCAAGGGTCTATCTGTGAGGACAGCCAAGAATGGCACAGGCACCAAGGTTTACATCACTGTGAAGACTCTGAGCCGGTATCTCAGTCCAGGAAGGTAGATGGTGACCCTGGATGATACCTGATCAAAGATGGTGCATAAAAGTAGAAATATTAGTTGTCACACAAGCCATAAACCACGAAGACATTGGGGTAGGAGGAAATACAAACAAGTCTACGGTATTCCAACTACAAACAGACATTTCAGTATGTTGAACACAGATAAAGACATAGCAGGGATCTATCTCAATCACCAGTATAAATACAAGATAAATACGTGTATAGGTGTGTAGCACTACCCCCTCAGGGGCCGCTGGTTCTGAATTGGGTCCCCCTTAAGCTCTGCACAGCCAGGTAACATGTACTTTCCACACCTGTACACTTGAAGACAGTAAACAGTCCTTGAGCTTGGTTTTGTTGTTTTTTTTTATTAGGGGTTAACAATTTGGATGGGGTCTAGGGGTATATGGGATGCCCAAGCAATTGAAGAACTTCAGAACAACTTCTGAGCAACTATGTACAAAAAATGCAGATAGCAACAGTCTCTCTGCTCAGGCTGGACATTGAAGCAGTGGAGATCCTCCTCTCCAGCATCCTGCCTGCAGGTAGGCTCCCCTCCCTGGGGCCCCCTCTCAGGCTACACACTTAAGCCTTTCCCACTCCATCTTCCACCCTGCACTGCCCACTACTCCCCAGTCTCTGTCATATTTAAGGGTTGCCCTGAACACCACACCCAGCCTCCTTCCAGGGGATTAGCCAGGGTCCCTCAAACATGCATCTGAGCTTCCTGCCCTCCACCACCCCTCTTCCAGAAAGTTTTCTAGTTTCTGGAAAGGTGAGAGGGCTCCAGAAGACCTGATCTGTAGAACCTCCCTAACCTGTCCTGAGGTGAACTTCTGCCTCACTCCCAGGCTGACTCATCCCATGCTGCTACTCAGCCTCTATCTAAAAAAAAAAAATGAAATAACAAAACTCCCTAGCTAACCCTGGGGGGTGTTACATGTGTAAATAATATTTTGTTTATTAGGTGAAAATGTACTCCTGAAAATTTACTGAAATTTGAATTAAGTTCTGAAGTTTCCAAAATGAAGAAACTTGTAAATGTACTTACCGGTCCTGCAGTATGACCAGGGGAGGACAGATTTTGAGGCTTTACTGACTGGATTTTCTGCTGTGCATATATAGGTAAAGTTGGGGGGAGATGGGATTGGGGGGGAATGTGTGCTAGGAGAGGGGGATTGAGGGGATTTGTGTTAAGAGGGGAAATTGGGGGGGTTGTGCCAGGAGGGGGGATTTGTGCTGGAGGGGGGATTGTTATGAGTTGTGGTAGGAGGGGGGATGGGGCGGGAATTTGTACTGGGAGAGAGGCGTGGAGAGGGAGTGTTGTGCTAGGAGGGAGTACTAGTTGGGGGATTGGGGGGAGGTTGTGCTAGGAGGGGGGATTTGGAGGGGATTTGTGCTGGGAGATGGGATTGGGGGGATGTGTGCTAGGAGAGGGGGATTGGGGGGATTTGTGTTAGAAGGGGAAATGGGGGGGGGTTGTGCCAGGAGGGGGGATTTGTGCTGGAGGGGGGATTGTTATGAGTTGTGCTAGGAGGGGGGATGTGGGTGGGGAGGAAAGATGGGAAGGGTCATTTGGAGGGGGTTGTACTAGGAGGTGGGATTGGGGGGGAGAGGATTTTTGCTACGGTGGATGATTTGAGTGGAAAGAGGATGTGTGCTAGGAGGGGTGAAGTAGAATTACAGTTGATGTTTTAATTTTCTTTTTTTTTGGGGGGGGGGGTGCAAGTACCCAGCCCTGTCCATTCCCAGAAATAGCAGGCAAAGCACAGGTTCACAATAAAGTGTGAAGTTTAACTCTAGGTGCAAGTATAAGCCGTGTTGTACCTACCTTCTCGGCAGTACTTCCAGGGGAGGACATCTTTCGAGACGTTACTGACGGGATTTTGTGCTGTACATACATAGGTGAAGTTGACATGACTTGGCGGTACAACCACAACGCCCTGCGTATCATTAATGTCAGTGCTGTTTAAACACGTCCAGGCGACGGTCACATTGCTGCTATTTACTGAACACGTCAAGATGACCTCACACGTCTTATTATCGGTGACATTGGATGTGATGACGACATCCTCAGCCGTTAAGTTTCCTAAAGGAAAAAAAAAACATGGAGCGTCAGACATCCCTCCAGAGAAGTATTGCCGCTCCCGCCCCCCACCGTGATGCTGAATGTCGGGGTAATGTCACTGCTGTGTACACTCCTCCAGGCGACGGTCACATTGCTTCCATTTACTGAACATCCCAAGATGACCTCACACGTTTTATTATCCATCAAATTGGAGATGATGGCGATATCCTCAAATGCTAAGTTACCTGGAGGATGGGAGCAATAAACATTGGAAACGTCTCTCCGGAAAAGTATTAAAACTCCTAACCCTGGTGCTACAAATGTCATTATTAGAGATGAGCGAATCGAACTTGGCAAAGTGGAATTCGTTTCGAATATTAGGAAAATTTCGATTCGCCGAATCCAAAAATTAGCAGACTTCGGATGCGCGAATCGAAATTTTTCCAAAAATGGCGGCGACATGTGTGGCGATGGAGCGGGGATCTCTGGGAAGGCGCGCAGACAAGGCGCGCTGACCCATAATGCATTCATTCATGACATGTGATCGCATTAGTCAATCAGCAGCCAGCCAGCCAGCACTGTGTAATGGTCGAGCTATAAATAGCGGCCATCTTAGAATTCTCCATTAGCCTCCGGTCATTCAAGAGAGACAGACCTCTCTGTATTAGGGACAGAGTTAGGGCCACAGAGACTTTAGGGACACAGAATCGTTACTTAGGGACACAGAATTGTTACTCAGGGACAGACACAGAATTTTTACTGAGGGACACAGAATTGTTACTGAGGGACAGACACAGAATTTTTACTGAGGGACACAGAATTGTTACTGAGGGACATAGAATTGTTACTGAGGGACACAGAATTGTTACTGAGGGACACAGAATTGTTACTGAGGGACACAGAATTGTTACTCAGGGACAGACACAGAATTGTTACTCAGGGACAGACACAGAATTGTTACTCAGGGACAGACACAGAATTGTTACTCAGGGACAGACACAGAATTTTTACTGAGGGACACAGAATTGTTACTGAGGGACACAGAATTGTTACTGAGGGACACAGAATTGTTACTGAGGGACACAGAATTGTTACTGAGGGACAGACACAGAATTGTTACTCAGGGACAGACACAGAATTGTTACTGAGGGACACAGAATTGTTACTGAGGGACACAGAATTGTTACTGAGGGACACAGAATTGTTACTCAGGGACAGACACAGAATTGTTACTCAGGGACAGACAAAGAATTGTTACTCAGGGACAGACACAGAATTGTTACTCAGGGACAGACACAGAATTGTTACTGAGGGACACAGAATTGTTACTGAGGGACACAGAATTGTTACTCAGGGACACAGAATTGTTACTGAGGGACACAGAATTGTTACTCAGGGACAGACACAGAATTGCTACTCAGGGACAGACACAGAATTGTTACTCAGGGACAGACACAGAATTGTTACTGAGGGACACAGAATTGTTACTGAGGGACACAGAATTGTTACTCAGGGACAGACACAGAATTGTTACTCAGGGACAGACACAGAATTGTTACTCAGGGACAGACACAGAATTGTTACTGAGGGACACAGAATTGTTACTGAGGGACAGAATTGTTACTGAGGGACACAGAATTGTTACTCAGGGACAGACACAGAATTGTTACTCAGGGACAGACAAAGAATTGTTACTCAGGGACAGACACAGAATTGTTACTCAGGGACAGACACAGAATTGTTACTGAGGGACACAGAATTGTTACTGAGGGACACAGAATTGTTACTCAGGGACAGACACAGAATTGTTACTCAGGGACAGACACAGAATTGTTACTGAGGGACACAGAATTGTTACTGAGGGACACAGAATTGTTACTGAGGGACACAGAATTGTTACTCAGGGACAGACACAGAATTGTTACTCAGGGACAGACACAGAATTGTTACTGAGGGACACAGAATTGTTACTGAGGGACACAGAATTGTTACTGAGGGACACAGAATTGTTACTCAGGGACAGACACAGAATTGTTACTCAGGGACAGACACAGAATTGTTACTCAGGGACAGACACAGAATTGTTACTCAGGGACAGACACAGAATTGTTACTGAGGGACACAGAATTGTTACTGAGGGACACAGAATTGTTACTGAGGGACACAGAATTGTTACTCAGGGACAGGCACAGAATTGTTACTCAGGGACAGACACAGAATTTTTACTCAGGGACAGACACAGAATTGTTACTCAGGGACAGACACAGAATTGTTACTCAGGGACAGACACAAAATTTTTACTGAGGGACACAGAATTGTTACTGAGGGACACAGAATTGTTACTCAGGGACAGACACAGAATTGTTACTCAGAGACAGACACAGAATTGTTACTGAGGGACACAGAATTGTTACTGAGGGACACAGAATTGTTACTCAGGGACAGACACAGAATTGTTACTCAGGGACAGACACGGAATTGTTACTCAGGGACAGACAGAGAATTGTTACTCAGGGACAGACACAGAATTGTTACTGAGGGACACAGAATTGTTACTGAGGGACACAGAATGGTTACTGAGGGACACAGAATTGTTACTCAGGGACAGACACAGAATTGTTACTCAGTGACAGACACAGAATTGTTACTCAGGGACAGACACAGAATTGTCACTCAGGGACAGACACAGAATTGTTACTGAGGGACACAGAATTGTTACTGAGGGACACAGAATTGTTACTGAGGGACACAGAATTGTTACTCAGGGACAGACACAGAATTGTTACTCAGGGACAGACACAGAATTGTTACTCAGGGACAGACACAGAATTGTTACTCAGGGACAGACACAGAATTGTTACTCAGGGACACAGAATTGTTACTGAGGGACACAGAATTGTTACTGAGGGACACAGTATTGTTACTCAGCGACAGACACAGAATTGTTACTCAGGGACAGACACAGAATTATTACTCAGGGACAGACACAGAATTGTTACTGAGGGACACAGAATTGTTACTGAGGGACACAGAATTGTTACTGAGGGACACAGAATTGTTACTCAGGGACACAGAATTGTTACTGAGGGACACAGAATTGTTACTGAGGGACACAGAATTGTTACTGAGGGACACAGAATTGTTACTCAGGGAAGACACAGAATTGTTACTCAGGGACAGACACAGAATTGTTACTCAGGGACAGACACAGAATTGTTACTCAGGGACAGACACAGAATTGTTACTGAGGGACACAGAATTGTTACTGAGGGACACAGAATTGTTACTGAGGGATACAGAGTTATTACTCAGGGACAGACACAGAATTGTTACTCAGGGACAGACACAGAATTGTTACTCAACGAAAGACACAGAATTGTTACTCAGGGACAGACACAGAATTGTTACTGAGGGACAAAGAATTGTTACTGAGGGACAGACACAGAATTGTTACTCAGGGATAGACACAGAATTGTTACTTAGAGACAGACACAGAATTGTTACTGAGGGACACAGAATTGTTACTGAGGGACACAGAATTGTTACTGAGGGACACAGAATTGTTACTCAGGGACAGACACAGAATTGTTACTCAGGGACAGACACAGAATTGTTACTCAGGGACAAACACAGAATTGTTACTCAGGGACAGACACAGAATTGTTACTCAGGGACAGACACAGAATTGTTACTGAGGAACACAGAATTGTTACTGAGGGACACAGAATTGTTACTGAGGGACACAGAATTGTTACTCAGGGACACAGAATTGTTACTCAGGGACACAGAATTGTTACTCACGGACACAGAATTGTTGCTCAGGGACAGACACAGAATTGTTACTGAGGGACACAGAATCGTTACTGAGGGACACAGAATTGTTACTCAGGGACACAGAATTGTTACTCAGGGACACAGAATCGTTGAATTAAAGAGTATGTCAGACAACACGCAGAGGAGTGGCAGAGGAGGCAATGTTTCAGGAGCGAGCAGACGTGGCAGCAGAGGAAGGGGTCGAGGCAGCACTAGTCGCAGCCAGAGGCCAGTGCTCCCGGTGTCATCCAGCGGTCGTGTCTCCACCGACAACCCGTCATCGATTGGTTGGCTCGGTCGTCTTCCTCTTCCCAGGTCACCTCTGACACCTACAGCCAACGGTCGGTGGGTACGTCAGACACAACCGTTAGTTGGCATGGCCCAGGAGCAAGCCCACTGAAATCACGTGTCCTCTACCTGCCCCTGTCCTTTGGTGTTCCCTCACCAAGCGAAGTATCGCATGCTGTGGGCTCAGCCCCACTGTACAGTGAGGAAGAGCTAACAGAGGGCGGTCAGGAACGGGGGGAGACATCCGCCTCTTCAGCAGCCAGGCGAAGAAGTAGTGGCGAGGAGAGTGGCTCGGTAGCCGGTCTAGAGACAGGTCTGTCTCCTGACCCACATGCAGCCGAGGGGGCTAGTAGTGACGCGGAGACCCTAATTGATGATGATGAGGCTGATCGCACTTGGCAGCCTCGTCGTCATCAGGCTATTGCTTCCGCATCATCAGGAGAAGAGGGCGCCAGCTTGGCAGCGAGCAAAACAGTCGGTGGGTTGCCCAGGAGGCAGCAGGGTCGCAGCAGTGTCAGTGGAGGCAAGCGGCCACGGAGTAGAGCACCAGCTCCACTGCAGCCTACCACCACGGCCAGTAGTGGTGCCGGTGTGCACGGAGGAAGTAGCAGTCAGCCAGTGAGGAGTAGCGGGGGCAAAGTTTCCTACTCGGCGGTGTGGCAATTTTTCGTCAAGCCGCCCGAGGAAGTAAACGTAGCCGTATGTCGACTATGTGGCCAGAAAGTCAAGCGTGGCCAGGGGGCCCATGTTGGGACTACAGCGTTGCATCAGCATATGCAGCGTCGCCATTTGGTGGCCTGGGAAAACCGTGATAAAGATACGGCGGTTCTGCCTGCCCCAGCCCCCGCTCCATCACCCGCTCCGTTACTTGCTCCGTCACCCGACGTCAATCGCCCTCTATCAGCCAGTCGAGGCTCCAACACCTCTGCTGAGGGGAGTTGTCGCTCGTTGGCATCTTCCGCTCGTTCAGATGCTCCTTCTCCTGCTACTCCTCTTCACGGATTCCGTCAGCAGTCTTTCTTGGAATCCGTTTCCAAGAGACAACAGTTTGCGAGCACGCACCCGACGGTGCAAAAGCTGAACGTCCTCCTGTCCAAGTTGCTGGTGCTGCAGTCCCTCCCTTTCCAACTGGTGGACTCAGCACCTTTCCGAGAAATGATGGCTTGTGCCACGCCGCGGTGGAGAGTGCCAAGCCGTCATTTCTTCGCCAAAAAGGCAGTGCCAGCCCTGCATTCACATGTAGAAGAGATGGTGGGCCAGTCTTTGAGCATGTCGGTCTCTGCCAAAGTGCACGGCAGCGCCGACGTGTGGAGCTGTAACTACGGTCAGGGACAGTACATGTCATTTACGGCCCACTGGGTGAACGTGGTGCCGGCACAGCCGCACCAGCAACTTGGACAGGTCACGCCGCTTTTGCCTCCACGTTTGCACGTCCTTGGTCCACAAAAGATGTCCGCCTCTACCACCTCTTCTTCCGCCGTGTCCTCAGCCGCCACCCCCGTGCCAAGTCCCATTACCCGACCGGCATATCACATGTGCAGTTCGCAACGGTGTCACGCTGTGCTGCACCTGGTATGCCTTGGCGAACGTAGTCACACAGGGGAGGAACTTCTGAGTGTAATGAACAGAGAAATCGACAGATGGCTGTCTCCGCGCAAACTGAAAATCGGAACCATGTTGACCGACAACGGAAAGAACATGGTGTCTGCTCTGCGTCAAGGAAGGTTGTGCCATGCGCCATGCATGGCTCACGTGTTCAATCTGGTTGTCAAGCGGTTCCTAAAATCCACCATCCCACTGCAAGACATCCTTAAAATGTCACGTAAACTTTGCATGCATTTCAGCCATTCCTACACCGCAAAGCACACCCTCCTTGAGCTGCAGCGGCAGAACGGAATTCCACAGCATCGCCTGATCTGCGACGTTGCAACAAGGTGGAATTCAACCCTACATATGTTAGACCGCCTTTACGAACAGCGAAAGGCCATCACCGATTTCCTGATGTTACAAGCGGATAAAGGTACTCCCCTGTGTAACTTCGATGTCAGCCATTGGCAGCTCATGCGTGACACCTGCCGCTTGCTCAGGCCCTTTGAGGAGGCCACGCTATTCGTGAGTCGGCAGGACTATGGGATGAACGACGTCATTCCTCTGTTGCACGTCCTTGAACAAATGCTGTTAACAATGGCTGGTCAGGGTGCGGTAGACGTGGCGCACAGATCTCAACGCCACATGACCCCTGTGGGGGCAGGACAGGAAGAAGAGGAGGAGGTAGAGGAGGACATTGGTGCTCAGGAATTATTGAGTGAAATGGGTGGTTTTTCCACTCAGCGGACAGGAGTGGAGGAGCAGGAGCATCTGGTAGAGGAGGAGGAGACAGAGGACCCAGACACACCGTGGCAGTATGCTGTGGAGATGGAGGCAGGGAGTCCCTCGCATTCCTTGGCACAAATGGCCCATAGCATGCTCGGTTGCTTGCGTAGCGACAGCCGAATAATAACCATCAGACAGAGGGATGACTTTTGGCTGTCCACCTTGTTTGACCCTCGCTACCGTTCAAAAATGGTGGCCTTTTTCACACCTGCTGAGAGGGAGGCCAAAATAACGTACTATAAAAACCACCTATGTAGTCAGTTGGTCTCTGCCTTTCTGCGCCAACGTCCATCCTCAGACACTGTGGGCCCTGTGCGCTCGCGTTCCGCTGCCATGGCAGCAGGGGAGGGGTGGGGTGGTAGGAGCAGTGGCAGCTCCACCAGCAGCGGCTGCCTCAGTCCGCAGTCGATGATGAGTAGCTTTCTTCACCAGCGCAGTGAGGAAACTACTAACCAGCCGCAGCAGCAGCAGCAGCATCAGGTGGACCTGGAGCAGGAGCTCAAACAACAGGCTTGGGCCTACTTGGACAGCACCCTGCCAACCGAGGTAGACAATCCCCTTGACTACTGGGCAACGAAACTTGACCTTTGGCCCCAACTAGCTGAATTTGCCCTTAAAAGGCTGTCATGCCCGGCCAGTAGCGTGGCATCGGAGCGCGTGTTTAGTGCGGCAGGAGGTATTGTAACTCCACGGAGGACACGACTGTCCACCCAAAGTGTGGAGAGACTCACGTTTGTGAAAATGAATCAGGCGTGGATTAGTCTGGATTTCAAACCACCAGTTCCTGACACAACTGACTAAATCCGCCATGAATCATGCCCCAAACATGGTATTATTTTTAACATAGGCCTCTGTATGGCCTTCAATTTAAGCTGCTTACGCTTCGCCACTCTGCCATGGGCCCCTGTACCGCCTCCTCTTGCTGCTGCCAGGTCCAGAGTGTCTCATGGGTCCCTGTACGGCCTCCCATTGCTGCTGTCTCCATCGCCACACTCTGCCATGTGACACTTTTAGGTCTCCTCACACTGCTGGTGGGTTCCATTTTGTCATAGGGTGCTGGCAGATTACGGGCTTCCCATTGCTGCTGCCAGGCCCCTAATCTGCCATGGGCCCCCGTACCGACTCCTCATGCTGCTGCCAGGTCCAGAGTGTCTCATGGGTCCCTGTACGGCCTCCCATTGCTGCTGTCTCCATCGCCACACTCTGCCATGTGCCACTTTCAGGTCTCCTCACACTGCTGGTGGGTTCCATTTTGTCATAGGGTGCTGGCAGATTACGGGCCTCCCATTGCTGCTGCCAGGCCCGTAATCTGCCATGGGCCCCTGTACCGCCTCCTCATGCTGCTGCCAGGTCCAGAGTGTCTCATGGGTCCCTGTACGGCCTCCCATTGCTGCTGTCTCCATCGCCACACTCTGCCATGTGCCACTTTCAGGTCTCCTCACACTGCTGGTGGGTTCCATTTTGTCATAGGGTGCTGGCAGATTTTGGGCCTCCCATTGCTGCTGTCAGGCCCGTAATCTGCCATGGGCCCCCGTACCGACTCCTCATGCTGCTGCCAGGCCTGTAATCTGCCATGGGCCCCTGTACCGCCTCCTCATGCTGCTGCCAGGTCCAGAGTGTCTCATGGGTCCCTGTACGGCCTCCCATTGCTGCTGTCTCCATCGCCACACTCTGCCATGTGCCACTTTCAGGTCTCCTCACACTGCTGGTGGGTTCCATTTTGTCATAGGGTGCTGGCAGATTACAGGCCTCCCATTGCTGCTGCCAGGCCCGTAATCTGCCATGGGCCCCCGTACCGCCTCCTCATGCTGCTGCCAGGTCCAGAGTGTCTCATGGGTCCCTGTACGGCCTCCCATTGCTGCTGTCTCCATCGCCACACTCTGCCATGTGCCACTTTCAGGTCTCCTCACACTGCTGGTGGGTTCCATTTTGTCATAGGGTGCTGGCAGATTACGGGCCTCCCATTGCTGCTGCCAGGCCCGTAATCTGCCATGGGCCCCTGTACCGCCTCCTCATGCTGCTGCCAGGTCCAGAGTGTCTCATGGGTCCCTGTACGGCCTCCCATTGCTGCTGTCTCCATCGCCACACTCTGCCATGTGCCACTTTCAGGTCTCCTCACACTGCTGGTGGGTTCCATTTTGTCATAGGGTGCTGGCAGATTACGGGCCTCCCATTGCTGCTGCCAGGCCCGTAATCTGCCATGGGCCCCCGTACCGCCTCCTCATGCTGCTGCCAGGTCCAGAGTGTCTCATGGGTCCCTGTACGGCCTCCCATTGCTGCTGTCTCCATCGCCACACTCTGCCATGTGCCACTTTCAGGTCTCCTCACACTGCTGGTGGGTTCCATTTTGTCATAGGGTGCTGGCAGATTACGGGCCTCCCATTGCTGCTGCCAGGCCCGTAATCTTCCATGGGCCCCCGTACCGACTCCTCATGCTGCTGCCAGGCCCGTAATCTGTCATGGGCCCCTGTACCGCCTCCTCATGCTGCTGCTAGGTCCAGAGTGTCTCATGGGTCCCTGTACGGCCTCCCATTGCTGCTGTCTCCATCGCCACACTCTGCCATGTGCCACTTTCAGGTCTCCTCACACTGCTGGTGGGTTCCATTTTGTCATAGGGTGCTGTATGGCCTCCCATTGCTGCTGCCTCCACCGCCACACTGTGGCTCCACACTCTGGTTTTGGCCCCGTGACTGCCCAAATGAGTGAAGTGTGCGGTGATTCTAAGATCGACGGCACTCATCTGCATGTCATACTGACTGACAGTATTATTTCTCTTCCCCAGCAGACTCCAAGGGCATTTAAATTAAAGGTACAGTGTTCTGCACTAATATAAAGGCTCTCTGAAGCCTAGAAACACCCTTTTATAAGTTAAATTCGCAGCGAATATATTCGCATCGAATCGAATTTATTCCTCGAATTCGCCGAATCAGCCGAATCGAATGTTTGAATACTTCGCTCATCTCTAGTCATTATAGATTGTGTCAAATCCACGAATATTACATGACTATTGCACCAGAGATAGGCTTGTCCACTCCCCATTACCACCATGACCGTTCCGTACAAACCCCCCTTTCCCTTTAACCCATTATACTTACAAAACACATGACACCAATTTTTGGAGTAAATGGCCAACATGGCCTTTTAAAAGAATTGTTGTTGGCCTTCGAAGGCACCCCCAAACAATCCGAAATGCACCTGCGGACAACCATATACACTAGGCCTCCAGCCGCAACCAACCAGCTCGGAGACAACCATACCGTCTGCAGTGCAGCACCACCACCTTCCAGTTAAACCTTGGTTAACTGGGAATGTCCCCAGGCATCCCATACCACCGATGGGTCCCACACCATTGTTTTTTACCTTCCAAGATAAGAACCGCCTCCAAAGACCAACAACCCCCCAGGAACCAACATAACCCCCCTTTACCTGGAGGGACCCAATACTCACCAAAAACAGGGAGGGTGGGAGGGAAGCTTTCACTCCTGACTTCCAGCTCAACTGACGCCCCCTCACTGAAACTCCCCACCCTAAGGTGCAGGAAACCCCACCTACTCTCAACCTTCCACCAACCAAATACCCCCACTATCAAAACAAACCCCTTGGATCTGCCTTAACCCTTTCTGTCTATCCTCCTTCCCCACTCTGGGCCTAGTCATGTATGCCCTGCGCCATTTCTTCTTTCTTTTTTGCTATGGGCATTTCTATTTTGTTTTAGAAGCTAAACTTATTGAAATGCTAATTAAAGGACAAATTAAAGGACCACTAGGGCCCTGTGGCTTTTGTATTTTAAATGATAGAGACAGAATATCAACCAAAAATCCAGAAAAAACACACATGATACAAATGTTATAAATTGAGTTGCAGTTCAGTGAGCAAAATAAGTATTTGATCCCCAAGCAAAACATGACTTCATACTTGGTGGAGGAACCCTTGATGGCACGTACAGAAGTAAGACGTTTCTTGTAGTTGGTTACCAGGTTTGCACACATCTCAGGAGGGATTTTGGTGCACTCTTCTTTACAGATCTCTAAATCCTTAAGGTTTCTTGACCGTCGCTTGACAACTCAAAGTTTCAGCTCCCTCCATATATTTTCTATAGGATTAAGGTCTGGAGGCTCCATGACCTTAATGTGCTTCTTCTTGAGACACTTCTTTGCTGCCTTGGCTGTATGTTTCGGGTCATTGTCATGCTGGAAGATCCATCCACGACCCATCTTCAGTGTTCTGGCTGAGGGGTAAAGGTTCTCATCCAAGATTTTACAATAAATGGCCCCGTTCATTGGCCCATCAATGCGGCAAAGTCGGTCTGTAGCTTTAGCAGAGAAGCAGCCCCAAAACATAATGTTTCCAACTCCGTGCTTGACTGTAGGGATGGTGTTACTAGGGTCATAGTCAGCATTTTTCTTCCTCCAAACATGGTGAGTTGAGTTAATGCCAAAGAGCTCAGTTTTGGTCTCATCTGACCACAGCACTTTCTCCCAATCCTTCTCTGAACCATTTAGATGTTCATTGGCAAACTTCATATGGGCCTGTACTTGTGCCTTCTTGAGGAGGGGGACCTTGCAGGCACTGCAGGATTTCAATTCATGGGGGTGTATTGTGTTACCAACAGGGGCAGACTGACCATTTGGAAACTCGGGTGCTGCCCGAGGGCCCGGGGTCAGTAGGGGGCCCCATGAGATGCCCCTGGTACCTTTTTCATAGGCTTTTTTGAGTTTGGGCAAGGACACAGGAGCCCCATGATCCCCTATTGCCCGGGGCCCCACGAGTTGTCAGTCCACCCCTGGTTACCAATGGTTTGTTTGATGACTGTGGTCCCAACTGCCTTGAGATGCTTCACAAGCTCCTCCTGTGTAGTTCTGGACTGATCTCTCACTTTTCTTATGATCATCCTTACCCCATGAGGCAAAATCTTGCATTGAGCTACAGACCGAGGGTGACTAATGGTTATTTTTGTATTTCCTCCATTTGCGAATAACCACTCTAACAGTTCTCTCCTTCTCACTAAGCTTCTTGCTGATGGTCCTGTAGCCCATTCTAGCCTTGTGCATGTCTACAATATTGGCGTCCTTTGACAGCTCTTTGGCCATGCCCATGGTGGTGAGTAGGGATGGTCTATATGTTGGTTCCCAGGTTGAGGAAAGGAGTGATGTGAGCCTAGAGAGAGGGGGTGCCAATGAGGGAAAAGAAATCGACAGTCATGTTCCCCCAGCCATAGGACAAATGCCAACTTGGCTCCAGAGAAGAGGAGGAAGAGGATGATGAGGTCACTGACTGTACTTGGGTGCCTGAGAGAGCAGAGGAGGAAAGTGAGGAGGAGGCACAACTCCAATGAAGAAGGATGTCCTCCAGGGGCAGCCAACCGATGGCATCACACGACAGAGCTCCACAGGGGCAGGGTGCTGCTGACTACCGGCAGACTCCCAAAAGTTCTCTGGTGTGGGCTTTTTTCAACGCATGTGCAGCAGACCACAGTGTTGCTGTTTGCAGTCTCTGTCTGAAGCGGATCAAGCGTGACCAAAACACCAGCCACTTGAGCACCACATGATTGACAAGACATATGACGAGCTGCCATGCAGCCCATTGACAACACTACCTGAAAGACCCACATCCTAAAAAGGTGCAGACTTCTCTTTGCTCCTCATCTGGGATCTCTACCCCTTCTATAAAATGTCAAGTCTTCTCAACAGGCTCCACTGAGAGGAGTGATGGTACAGCCATGGGTGCCACAGGTCCTTGTAATCAATCTGCTAGCAGTACACCACCTGTTGAGTTCATTACTAGTAGTAAAAAAAAAAATGACAGTATATATACCGCCATTTGTAGACGCTGTAACCAATCAATATACGCTTATTGGGATTATGTAGCAGAAAAATATTGGCCTAAATTTATGAAGAAATTAGATTTTTTAATTTTTTCCTATTGGATATGTTTTATAGCAGTAATTAAAAAATATTGTTTTTTTTTAATTGTCAGGTTTTTTTATATAGTACCAAAAAGAAAAACCCAGTGTTGATCAAATACCACCAAAATAAAGCTTTGTGTGAAAAAAAATCACACAGATTTTCTTTGGGTACAGGGTTGCATGACCGCGCAGCTGTCAGTTAAAGTAATGCAGTGACGTATCGCAAAAAATGGCTTGGTCAGGAAAATGACCAGAGACTGCAGACACAGTACAGGAGATGACCAGAGACTGCGGACACAGTACAGGAGATGACCAGAGACTGCAGACATAGTACAGGAGATGACCAGAGACTGCAGACACAGTACAGGACATGACCAGAGACTGCGGACATAGTACAGGAGATGATCATGTGTCTGGTGTCAAATCGGCATTGCTAAAGATAATACTTACTGAACACTGTGAGATGGTATCTGCAGATCTGTATCTCTTCCCCAATGATGATTAGTGCTCGGTAGGTCCCCCGGTCTTCCAGTCTCGGCTCAGTTATGATTAAGGATCCATCAGATGTGCTGCTCAGTCTTCCTTTATACTCTTTATAGTCAATATCAACAGGTTCTCCTGGTTTTGTTGTGGCGATCACAGCACCAGTTTTTTCAAAAGTCCAAATAATTTTTCTGACTCCAGTGTAGCTGACTTGTAGAGTGACAGCTCCTCCCACAGCGCCAATGACATTTCTCTCACAGGGGTCCTCACTCATCACATCTGATAAAGAAGAACAATACTTGGTGTCAGCGGTCACCAGACATTACATCATATTACATTTCATTATATGCAGCTCTTCTATTGGATCGGACTACGTGGGCCAGCCTTCCCTCCCCATGTGCACCAATGAGCCTTGGCCGCCCATGGCCCTGTCTCCCTTTCGCCATTTTTTCTTCCTTGGTCTGTCCTGACCAATGCAGACCGGGAACATCCCTCAAGAGCGGCAGTTTTGACGTTGGCCTAGCCATTGTCCTTCTCCCTGGGAAGCTCTAAAGCAAGGGTTGTCAACCTTACTGAGACAAGGGCCTAGTAAATTCCTACAAAACCCAACATGACCCAACAGTAAAGATTAAAAAAAGTCTATACTTACACAATATATTAAAATATGTATTGAAGGCTCTGGATGGGGCTGGGAGTCATTGTGGGGAGGATGAAGGTTCTGGGGGAGGTTAGGGAACTCTGCAGCTTGGTGGTTCTGTAGGGGATGAGGTTTCTAGAGAACAGGGAGGGAGGGCTATAGAGGGCTGGGGACTTTGTATGGGGCATTGTGGAAGACTAGAAGGTTGGGGGTACTGTGGACCACTGTTAGAAGTTTGGGGTACTATGAAGGCTCTGCAGCAAGCTAGAGGGCACTGCAGGGGGCTGTGGGGTCTATATGCGGTTAAGTAGCACTGTGGGAGCAGGGGTCTTTCAGGGGGCCTGGGGTCACTGTGGCCCATTGTGGGAAGTTGTGTGGTACTATGAGAAATAGAAGGCACTATGGCAGGGGACCTGCAGATGGCTGGGAGCCCGGGAGGAGAAAGGCCATGGCCAAGCATTGAGAACCAGTACTATAAAAGACACCCAAACATGCCTTGCAACTCCACTTCACCTATATTCCAGCCAGTTCCAGAAATTTTTTAGATGTTTTGAAAATTAACCAGCGGATCCACATTTTCCTAAATTTTTCTATTCTGTCTTCTTCAATTTGACACAACATCCTCCATCCTGACATGGCCAGGCATTGAGATCCACTGCTATGAAAGACATCCAAAAGTGCAACTCCATTTCATCCACCGCATGATGACCTAAACCAGGGGTCTCCAAACTTTCTAAACAAAGGGCCAGTTTACTGTCCTTCAGACTTTGAGGGGGCCAGACTGTGACCAGTGAGAGTAGAAAATGCCCCAGAATCAATGGGAATAAACAATACCATTCATTGTACATTCAGTAACCCTCAAAGGGTGTACAATCTAAGGTCCCTAACTCACATATATACAGATCGTGGGTGGACTGACAACTCATGGGGCCCCTGGGAAATATGGGATCATGGGGCCCCTGTGTCCTTGCCCAAACTCAAAAAAGCCTATGAAAAAGGTACCAGGGGCATCTCATGGGGCCCCCTACTGACACTGGGTCCTCAGGCAGTGCCCAAGTTTCCAAATGGTCAGTGATACAGATATTAGGGTCAATTTACCTACCATCATGTGTTAGGAGTGTGGGAGGAAGCCCACACAGGCAGAACAAGCAAACTCCAGGCAGGTGGTGCCATGGTTAGGACTGGAACCAGCAACCCTAGTACTGCCAGGCAGAAGTGCTAACCATTTAGCCACTGTGGTGCTGGCGCTGGGGGTGAAGAGTTAATTGATGCTGGCTGCTGGGGGATCTGTTGTTGCTGCTGGGGGTCTATGGTTGCTGGGGTAGTATTTTGTTGAGAGTCCATTGTTGCTGGGGAATCTATTGTTGCTGGGGGGTTCTCTATTGCTGCTGGCTGCATGGAATCTATTTTATTAGGGGAAGGTGGGGGGGGGGGGTAGTATGGAAGCAAGAAGTGACTCAGAATGGGGATGTTTCCAGACCTCTTCTCTGAGAAAAAAAAACCTGCATAAAAGTATAAAAAAAGAACAATATGGTGATAATCCTCATCATGCAGAGACCTAGAGGTGACCACTCGAGGGAGACATGGACGGGAAATGATCAAACTGTGGATCAGTAGATGTAAGAGACAATACAAAGCAGACACAGCACACCCCGTACGTATCCTGGTGTCAGTGAATGTTGAATGCAGGGATCCCTATACATGGTATGAATTTCAGATACAAGAAACCCCCCCAGTCATCTAGCCAATCTGTCTGCTCAGGAAGTAGAACTCTTCATCTACCATCAATATTCTGCTACTTTTGTTCATTACTCTATAAAAGTCAGTAAATACAATCTCCTGTGATGGTCAAAGTGATCGATAAATGACTAGAGAAACAAAATGAGGACATCCTTACAGTTCTGAAGAGTCAACAACACGACCATCCAGAGGTAGAATGGAGACATGGTGTCTGTCCGCGTGGAATGTTTAAGTCGATGGTCAGTGGACAGCTGAGACTGATCTGTATCATGCATGCGGTACAAGACAGGAAATCTGTGAGAGCTCAGCGTTAAAGAAGGAAGTTTTTATATATATTAACCACTTCCCGTCCATCCTATAGCAGATATACTGCTACAGGGCGGTGCGGGTGTGCAAAATCACGTATACATGCGCGGGTAGGGGATGCGCACCCTACTTGCACCGCCATTTGTGGTCGCGTCTATCAATCACTAGGTCCCGGCCGGTGATTACCCGCCGGTGCCCGGTGATTAGTGAGCATCTCCAACTTGGAGGAAGACTGTTTTGTTTACTAACAGTCCTCCTCCCTCTCAGCTCGGGCACACTGCACAGCACAGCCATCCTGATCAGTGTGCTTACAGTGAAGCACCAGCACACCGCCCCCTAGTAAAACACTCCCAGCACAACCCTTTGATCGCCCCTCATGTTAACCCCTTCCTGCCCAGTGCCATTACTACAGTGTCAGTGCTTTTTATTAGCACTGATCACTGTATTGGTGTCACTGGGGATGTCAGTGACACCAGGTCAGTTTCCCCCCAGTGTCAGAATGTCCGCCACAGTCCCGCTATAAGTCGCTGATCACCGCCATTACTAGTAAAAAAAAAAATTCCACTATCTACACCTCCATTTGTAGATGCTATAACTTTCACCGTAAACCAATTAATTCACACGTATTGAGATTTTTGTCACAGAATACATTTTGGCCTAAATTTATGACGAAATTTGATTTTTTACATTTTTTTACTGGACATGTTTAATAGCAAAAAGTCAAAAATATTGTTTTTTTCTTTTTTCAAAATTGTCAGACTTTTTTTTATAGTGCAAAAAATAAAAAACGCACAGGTGATCAAATACCACCTAAAGAAAGCTCAATTCGTGGTAAGAAAAGGATGTAAATTTCATTTGGGTGCAGCATTGCATGACCGCGCAATTGCCAGTTAAAGTAACACAGTGCCGTAATGCAGAAAATGGCCTGGTCAGGAAGGGAGGGGGGAATCCTCAGGAGGGCGAGGGGTTAATGTCCATCCAGCACTGAGTGCCGGGAGAGGACACCATAGGTCTGATTTACTAAAACATGATATGACGGCCATTTACCTACAAAGCAGTTTTATTTCCTGAAGTTTGCAATGCAGACACAAAGTTGTAAAGCTCCTCTGGTTATCTCCCCAACAGCTCCCACCGACAGGGTGTCCATTGAGGGCAGGTCCATACCAGATGTAGCCTTCTAGGTTTTTATTCTGCATCAATAATACATGGACAGTGGTTAACATCAGGGGCGGACTGACAACTCATGGGGCCCCCAGGCAATAGGGGATCACGGGGCCCCTGTGCCCTCACCCACACTCAAACCAAACCCAAAAAAGCCTATGAAAGGTACCAGGGGCATATCATGGGGCCTCTTACTGACCCCGGGCCCTCGGGCAGTGCCCGAGTTTCTGAATGGTCAGTCCGCCCCTGGTTAACATGGATTCCAATGGCCTTGGTTTACACCAGTGCAGTGCATTGCAGGGCGTAGAACAAGTTGTGGTAGGGGGCCTACTCGCCCTGCACTTGGGGGATCCCCTTGTGTTCTTGTGCTCTTCAATGCCCGGGACCAGGCAGGGCTGAGTTCATGTGAAAGCCAACATTATGGCGGTACCCCAGCTAGAGATGAGCAGTACATTGTGTGCAGTAGTTTTATGTACAGAGCCCCTCTGTGAAACGTGTTGTCCCGTGTTACCGGGACCAGGGGCAGACTGACAACTCATGGGGCCCCCGGGCAATAGGGGATCATGGGGCCCCTGTGTCCTTGCCCAAACAAAAAAGCCTAGAAAATAGGTATCAGGGGCATCTCATTGGGCCCCCTACTGACCCCGGGCGCGCGGGCAGTGCCCGAGTTGCCAAATGGTCAGTCTGCCCCTGACCGGGGCCATGGATAAGGTGGTACCACCAGTCATCCTGTATGGGGCCCAGGCCAGCAGAGGGGCCCAGGCAGCTGGGTGAATCAAATGTTGGCAGGGAGGATGATCGGCACGGCGGGGGCAATTACTGGAACTGATCCCCTGAATGGCTTTCTCTGCAGCAGCTGAAAGTTGGCTTCTCCTGGCTCCACTCCCCCTGGCTTTCAGCTGCTGCAGGGAAAGCAATACAGGGGATCGGTTCCAGTAATTGCCGCCCCCACCCATCACTCTCCCTGTGCACCATACATTTCCACCTGCTGTCCAGGCCCCCCTGTGTGTCCTCACCCCCACAGTCCTGCTATCCTCTCCTTCCCACTGGCAACTGCAAGCACATAATAGGATTCCTTAGGATTGAGAGTGGGGGAAGGGTCCAGTAAAAATGTCACATTTACCAGCCCCTTCCTTTCCTGAATGAACACAATGAGTGATCAGTACCGAGTACTCACTGAGTTCATTCATACCTGAAGCATAGTAAACTGTTTTTTTTTGGGCAGGTGGGGGGCCTGTCAGGCTGCCTGTATAGGGCCCCATGGTTTCTAATAGCAGCCCTGCATGTTACTGCACACCTTGGCTCAATGTGCGGTATGTTGCATTTAAGAGGGACACTGCTGCACCCATGCCCCCTCCATCAGTCCAGCGTACCTCTGCCACCTCACTCCCAGTGAAAGAATGGGGTCCCATGGAGCACTAGTGCAGACCTCATGCGTGCACATTATTAACTCCTTCTGTTCTCCCGTACCTCGCAGCTAGATCTCTGTACCATGGGTTTGGTCCCAGATACCTTGGGGGAACCAACTGCTAGGGAGGGAGCCAGAACACTGACCCTCTCGTTACTGGAGGACCTGTTCCCTAAGCCAGGTACCACGCTATACATTCCCATCAGCTCTTGGTTGCCCATGGCAAGTGCTTTCATTTTCCAACTCTCCTGCCGAGTTAACTCTTCGTAGTGGACTTGTTTTCACACCCCGTGGTTGCTTTACAGGCCCTGTTCTTCTGATACGCCATTTACCACCATGCACCCCTTGAATAACTTCAGACCGGGCTTAAGAACAGTCAGTGAAACTTTACTTAAGATGCTTCCGGAACATTACAACATAACATGCATCTCAGTCCATCTCCTAGCTAACAATTTGGTGGCTCTTTCTGTGCGAAAGCTGCTTTGGTATCCGGCGTGCACTAACTTTTTGAAAATGTTCGTGAATGATCGTGTTCTCCGTTCCCACAGAAAGATTTGTCTCTTGTGCAACTTCATGATAGGTTATGCATTGAATATTCAGGATCAAGCGCTCCATGTGCTGAATGTTCACAGGAAAGTAGATGGCCTGGAACTGAGCAAAGCTAAGGAGAGGGCCAACATGACTGGGGCTTCCAGACGAGGCGGAGATTCTAATAGGGTAGGTGTATATTCATTAGTAAGGGGTGATGGCTTACCTGATTGGAGGTTTGAGTGAAGAGGGAGGTTCTCCAGGATGAGGAGAGGAGACTGGACTTGTCGGGGGTCAGTCGGAGCTTGTGGCAGCACTGGTGAGGTTTCTCCTGCCCTCCCTCCCTGGACCTGTTTCGTTGGTGTTCTTTGTTTGATGTTCCTTGTTCTGTCCATTGTGATTGTCTTTTTGACCTCTTTTTGTTTTTCTTTCTTGTAATTTAATTTTATGTCTTGGGGTCATTGCCCTTGTGTTTTGCCATGGCAGCTGACAGGGGTCGCTGGGTCTTTGAAGGCAGTGCTGGAGTAACATTTTTGAGGATTATGGGTTGGGCTCATTGTAGGTATGGGTGTACCTTCCCAATTATAAGGTTACCTTGGTAATATTAGAGGTAATGGGCTGTACCGGGACTACGTAGCTGTAGCATTGTCCCAGAGGCGGTGTAGTAGTGGCTGGGGGCCGTCTCATTGGGTGCAAGCTACAGCCAGGTTATTTGATGTGATTATCAGTGCCTTCGAAGACCTTGGACCCGGTTGGGATCATTACTGTTCAGTTAATACATTGATTGTACTTGATGCATTGTTATTTAATAGTTGTTATGTTAAATAAATGGGCTGCTATGGCCATTTGACACCATAGAAGGAGAGTTGTGTGGTTATTTCAGGTGGGGAAAGGTTGAGGGGTGGTTGTCTTTATTAGGTGGCTAGTAAATGTATAGCCTCGATATTCTGCATGTCCCTCAGTCATGACTGCTGTAGGCTGGGAACCACCACGGCCAGGTCATTACTGACGAACCTACGGCCATTTTTGAAACGTTTCCTCCATTCAAATGTCTTACTGAGCGTCTCATCACTGTACTGTGCTTGAAGTCTCATATCGATATCTGCGTGTTTTACACCTTCTGTGATGGGAGTCACGTTGGGTGGGGGGGCCCATGGAACCCAGCTCACTTTGGAGAGGTGGGGAGACCCCTGTCTCAGCTCCCCATATCCCTCTGATGTGTAAGTCACTCTGTGCCTGTTAGGGGTACAGGGTGATCTGTCCTAATATTGGGGTGGGGGGTTGTTGATTGTTTAATGACATATGGTTGCATCCCATTGTTCTATTGTGTGTCTTCCTTGGGAGCAAACTATTATAGGATGTATGTGTATTACCTTAGTGGGGGTGTCTCCAGCAGCCCTCCCTCCTGATGGGACTGTCTGCTGGTGTGAAGTTTGAATACCTGCGTGTCTTGTTGCTAAGTGTAGATTGCCCCGCACTGTGTCATTGTGCAGGGAGGAGGGATTGTCCCGAGTGTATAAAAAGCCAGTTCGAGTTTCAAATAAAGAGTTCCATATTCAGACAGACTGGTGTCGTCTAGACTTGTTTGGTCGGCTGTGGTCTCTGTGGTCGGTGTTCGGACGGGGAAGCGGTATTATAATGGAAGTACCCAAGCGCAGACTGGGTCGGTTCCGTTACACCTTCGTTCATAAGAAACTTCATCACCACACGCTGTTCCACGCACACCCTAACACTGTTGTCTACCATCTTGATTAACGGTTTCTGGTTTGGCCTGCGACATGTGTGCCGCCTATCAGTAATAGGACACGCTTGCCACTTACTACTGCGTGTAGTACCTCCATGCCAGCATCCCTTTTTTTACACCTGTAAAATTAAAAGTCCCAGTTTGACTTGAACGCCACTTGTAATTACAGTCCTTACAAAAAGTTGTGCTGGGAGAGGTGTAGTCTGGCAGACCACATACTGTATGTTTGGTGCCTGATCCCCTGATCTAGGTGACTCAGATTGGGGTATAGGTAATGACAGATAACACCTGAGAAATTCCTCTGGATGGTCAATGGAACAATGAGATTAATTACTGGAGAAGTGCATGTAATCGCTATGCTAAATGAACATTCTATCCTCCCCGACAAAAAGTCATGTTGGAGGAGCTGTTGATGGGACCACAGAGGGACAAACAAGGTCACCTGATCCTAATCAAGATGAATTACATTTGGAGATAGGAGATAAAACCTGAGAAATGCCTCATAGGTACAATGATGATGGAGTGTTGGACAAAATAGGGGCTTCCACATCGGGGGGGGGGGGGGGGGGGAGTATGATGATAAAATAGAAGAGGCGGAGAAAAATAAGTTTCTACATTTACCTGCTTTTCTTCTTGCATCCCATTAGTGATACCATTAGCCAGAATGATTTTTCTTTTTTGTCTTTTTGGCCTATGTAAGCCTGTCCAGAGTATAACCCCATCGCCATCGGAATTGTGGACACCAATAGCACCACTGCTAAAAAGGAGACTTCATTGTCTAAAATCTCCACTCGCCCTTCCATCTGGAGGTGCTTAGCTAGAAATTTCCCATATGCAATCTACAGTAACTGCAAGATTCAGCAAACTGGCAACTGCTCTGCCAAAAAATATTATTTGAACTTATACTCTACATTCTGTGAGACAGAAACATGAGATGGCGGCTGCCTCCTATCCCCCCTCCATCCCCAACAATATTGGGATCTTGGGTTTTCCAAATCTAATTTTATATCTGCACCAACAAAACATTGACTATAGTGACTAACAACCCCCCCAAAAAAAAAAAAAAAAGTAAAAAGCTAGTACCTAAATGTTTACAGATTTTGACAGGGCAAGTTTTCAGTTTTATTGGAAAAGGTTTTAGGTCCAATAGATAATTTTCTAAATCAATCCAGAAATATTATGGAATTTAGTTATCATAAGCAGTACCTCATTTTTTCAAACAAGCATGTTTGAGTGATCTGTGACTTTGTAGTATCTGTTTTGCCAGTTTTGTCTCTTGTAGGAGTCGATAAACAGCCATTTGGATAGGATCAGCTCTAGTATCTGGGCAGCACAGTGGCTAAATGGTTAGCACTTCCACCTGGCAGCACTAGGGTTGTTGGTTCAAATCCCAGCCACGGCACCTCCTGCCTGGAGTTTGCATGTTCTCCCTGTGCCTGTGTGAGTTTCCTCCCACACTCCAAAGACATGCTGGTAGGTTAATTGGGTCCTGTCTAAATTGGCCCTTGTATATGAATGTGAGTTAGGGACCTTAGATTGTATGCCCCTTGAGGGTTGGGGACTGATGTGAATGTGTAACATATATGTAAAGCGCTGTGTAAATTGTTGGTGCTATACAAGTACCTGAAATAAATAGTATCTCTTCCCTATCAGTGTCCAGAAGGGGTGCTCCACAGATTGTCCAGTCCTTGCAGACAGGATGGCTGTTTATATGTTGTTCCTGCTGGTAAGTTAGGGGCTTGTCCCCAGAGGAACAGAAACTGCTCAGGGGGTAAGGTGGGGTATGAGCAGGGGTGGACTGACAACTAATGGGGCCCCCAGGCAATAGGGGATTATGGGGCCCCTGTGTCCTTGCCCACATTCAAAAAAGCCTATAAAAAAGTACCAGGGGCATTTCATGGGGCCCCCTACTGACCTTGGGCAGTGCCTGAGTGCTTGAATGGCCAGGGTGCAGTGCTCAGACTAAAGTGGCCAATCACCATTCCTACATTTTCGTTATAGGAGATCACGTGATCTTCCTCCTTCCTCTGAGGATGCTGTGCTAAGACTAAAGTGGCCAATCACCATTCCTACATTCTGGTTATAAGAGATCATGTGACCTTTTTCCTTTCTCTGAGGATGCAGTGCTCAGACTAAAGTGACCAATCACCATTCCTACATACTGGTTATGGGAGATCATGTGACCTTCTCCCTTCCTCTGTGGATGCAGTGCTCTGACTGAAGTGGTCCATCACCATTCCTGGGAAGGAGAAGACCATTAACCCCCTGGAAGCTTTGACATTGACCAACATTGAGCTTGCACAGAATTTAAATGCATGGCTCCAATGGACAAAGAGAGAAGTGGGGGAGTGTGGCAAAGATGAGCATCAGTGGGTGGACAGGTGAGAATGTGAGCTTTCGAGAGAATCTATCGCTTTACTCTAAATTATCACAACTGAGACATTCACTTTACGGTCCCAACATTAATAGCTGTGGTTGGTCTCTAACAGACAAAACAGATAAATATTTTCCCAAAACCAGAATGAAAAGAGGGTTAGGAAATATTAGTAGTCACACAAGCCATACACTACAGAGATACTGGAGCAGGAGGACATACAAACAAGTATTCATTCTGAAATGAAGGTAGAAGTAAGGGTTATATTGCCCTACTAAATACACAAGATATTCACTTTCTCCTGTATTATACCAACACTTTTAGGCAAACCCAAACAAAGTAGATAAATGAGGCTTGGATGACTGGTGAGGGGGTCACAGGAAAACTTTCCTGACAAAAACATGGATGCCATTGCTGACGTCCTTCTGAAGTTGCCAATTTCCTGACTGCTCATTGCTTAGGTTTTGTTTTCCCTGAAGAAGCAGGCCTTGTCCCTTAAAATGCGCTGGAATTTTGAAACAAAGTACCTACTCATGGTCCTAAATGGAAACCATATGTTTATTAACCCCTATGATACTATCTGTTTAGGTGTTCTAGACCAACCAATTCACTACATATGTAGTAAAACCATGTCCACGAGGATATGGAAAGCAATTTTTTTCTCCATCTCCCACTCCCTATACATTTCCTGCATTAATGCCCAATGCCGGGGATGTTCCAGCTGCATCCTCCAAAGTGATGTCCTACAAGTTTCAGCATTATGAGTTGCACAACCTCCTATGGTAACCTCCATACATGATCTTACAGGAAAGACAGTTTAGATTCAGATTCCAGTGAGTATCATATATAGACATATCATTCCTTAGCATCCCAATGTCCTTCAATGGCAGTCAACCTCCTCTTCAGCCACAGGTAAAGCACAACTAGACAAACAGATATTCCTTGCAGTGAGCATTGAGCCCGATGTATGGTCTTCAGATGACGTCACTCCTTAGACGTTCTCCTTGTGCGATCACCTCAGTCTTTATGTGATGGATGAATATACAGCAGGACATCAGCACAATGAAGACAGATATTGCCAGACGTATGAGATTCCTCATGGTGTAATTTGCCATTCGTAGGTACTTTGAGATTTCATCTGAAATGAAGGTAGAAGAAAGAGTTATATTGCCCTACAAAATACACAAGATATTCACTTTCTCCTGTACCAACCATTTTAGGCAAACCCAAACAAAGTAGATAAATATGAGGCTTGGATGACTGGTGAGGGGGTCACAGAAAAACTCTCCTGACAAAAACATGGATGCTATTGCTGACATCCTTCTGAAGTTGCCAATTTCCTGACTGCTCATTGCTTAGGTTTTGTTCAGCTCATGTAACCTTGCACAAATGGGTCAGTTGATTGTTGTTTTAGTTTTGATGGGTAGTGTGTTCGGTCAAAGTGGACCTCTGTTGGTATAAATCCCCTACATATCACAAAAACACCCAGTGATCACTCAGACTGTACATTGTATTTTTTTTTTTTTTAGCAAGACAACAACATGAGACTGTGTGAGATGGGGAAACAGCTCTCATTGTTTGAACACTGTGTGGAAGTAAATTAATGTTTTGACTGACATTCTGTGGTTTAGCCACAAGATATCACTGTTTTTCTAACACAGGCTCAGACTGCATAGATATTTGTATATTCATGAAGAGGTGGGGTTTTTTGCACTCAGAGTTGGAGTTTAGTAAACAGGAAGAGGAGACTGCAGCCATGTTTTGGATGATGCTGAATGAAGGGGCCATGTGAGCTGAGTGAAGCTGATGAGATTGCTGCCAGGAAGCTGATGAGATTGCTGCCAGGAATACTGATGAGATTGCTGCCAGAAATGCTGATGAGATTGCTGCCAGAAAGGCTGATGAGAGCAGAGGAACTAAACAACATATACGGCAAGACCGCATGCTTGTTGGAGAGACATTTGTTCTGTTCAGAGTCACCAGTGGATGAAAAGCAGACCCGGGTCGGTAAGATCGTGCACGCACCTCATTTCAGTGTTAGCGCCTAGAGACTAAGGCCAGGCCTATAGTTAGTTAGTTAGGGTCTCTGTTTGTGTCAGGCCACAAGTGTTGTTACTGATTATTGGAAGGACTCCACAACTTAAAGTGACATTTCACATTGGAGAGCTGATAAAATCCCACAAACTCAAGCCAGACTGGCGTTTTGCTCAGAAGGAATACTCAGGCACGTGCTACAGGACCAGTTATGGGAGGGGGAATACTGTAGAGTTGTGTAAGATTGTAAGCTGTTGTGCTGCACCGCAGACTAGCCCATACCGTACACCCATACACTGATTCCTGCTCTGTAGGGTAATAACAGGTAAGGTGTGGCAGCTTAGTTGTGCCCCCCCAGTAGGTAAATTACTACACCTTCTACCTTCATCCATCAGGAGGCGCCGTGCTGTGCAGCACAAGGGTCTCAGCCTTTGGGCCGGGTGTATGTAAATTTATAGTATGTTTCCAGCATTTGTGGTTGTGTTTATTTGCCACATCTAAGTAAAATTCTGTTGTGGCAAAAGCTGGTGTTCGGGTTGCTTTCCTCGTTCGTAACTTCGCTGTATCCTGGGGAGCCCACCCCGGTACACGGCTTACAACTGCAGCAAGGGTCTATCTGTGAAGACAACCAAGAATGGCACAGGCACCAAGGTTTACATCACTGTGAAGACTCTGAGCCGGTATCTCAGTTCAGGAAGGTAGATGGTGACCCTGGATGATACCTGATCAAAGATGGTGCGTAAAAGTAGAAAAATTAGTTGTCACACAAGCCATAAACCACAAAGACATTGGGGTAGGAGGAAATACAAACAAGTCTGTGGTATTCCAACTACAAACATACATTTCAGTATGTTGAACACAGATAAAGACATAGCAGGGATCTATCTCAGTCACCAGTATAAATACAAGATAAATACTTGTAGAGGTGTGTAGCACTACCCCCTCAGGGGCCGCTGGTTCTGAATTGGGTCCCCCCTTAAGCTCTGCACAGCCAGGTAACATGTACTTCCCACACCTGTACACTTGAAGTCAGTAAACAGTCCTTGAACTTGGTTTTGTTGTTTTTTTTTATTAGGGGTTAACAGTTTGGATGGGGTCTAGGGGTATATGGGATGCCCAAGGACCTGAAGAACTTTAGAACAACTTTTGAGCAACTATGTACAAAAAATGCAGATAGCAACAGTCTCAAAGTCTTAAAGAGCACTAAAAGCTCCTTGGTGTACCTCCTTAGATCCCTGATGATTCCTTCTCTTGACCCAGCTGCCTGAGGATGTCCCTGAGCAAGGGAGCCCAGGAGCTACCAATTGAACAGTCCCAGATGAGAAGCTAGTTGGGTATTACACCTGACTGCCCTCTCCCTTTATCTGTCCCAGGGGGTGTAGGAGTACTCACACTGTTCTCTCCTGCTAGCTTAGTGGGTTGGTTGCTGCCTTCAGGTCTCATGCTGGGCTTGCTTCTTCCCTGTTGCTCAGGCTGGACGTTGAAGCAGTGGAGATCCTCCTCTCCAGCATCCTGCCTGCAGGTAGGCTCGCCTCCCTGGGGCCCCCTCTCAGGCTACACACTTAAGCCCTCCCCACTCCATCTTCCATCCTGCACTGCCCACTTCTCCCCAGTCTTTGTCATTTTTAAGGGTTGCCCTGGACACCATGCCCAGCCTCCTGCCCGGGGATTGGCCAGGGTCCCTCAAACATGCATATCTGAGCTTCCTCCCCTCCACCACCCTCTTCTAGAAAGTTCTCTAGTTTCTGGAAAAGTGGGAATGCTCCAGAAGCCCTTACCTGTAGAACCTCCCTAACCTGTCCTGAGGTGGACATCTGCCTCACTCCCAGCCTGACTCATCCCAGGCTGCTACTCAGCCTCTATCAAAAAAAAAAAAAGCAAAATAACAAAACTCCCTAGCTAAGCCTGGGGGGTGTTACCTGTGTAAATAATATTTTGTTTATTAGGTGAAAATGTACTCCTGAAAATTTACTGAAATTTGAATTAAGTTCTGAACTTTCCAAAATGAAGAGACTTGTAAATGTACTTACCGGTCCTGCAGTATGACCAGGGGAGGACAGCTTTTGAGGCTTTACTGACTGGATTTTCTGCTGTGCATATATAGGTAAAGTTGGGGGGAGATTGGATTGGGGGGGAATGTGTGCTAGGAGAGGGGGATTGAGGGGATTTGTGTTAAGAGGGGAAATTGGGGGGTGTTGTGCCAGGAGGGGGGATTTGTGCTGGAGGGGGGATTGTTATGAGTTGTGGTAGGAGGGGGGATGGGGCGGGAATTTGTACTGGGAGAGAGGCGTGGAGAGGGAGTGTTGTGCTAGGAGGGAGTACTAGTTGGGGGATTGGGGGGAGGTTGTGCTTGGAGGGGGGATTTGTGCTGGGAGATGGGATTGGGGGGATGTGTGCTAGGAGAGGGGGATTGAGGGGATTTGTGTTAAGAGGGGAAATTGGGGGGTGTTGTGCCAGGAGGGGGGATTTGTGCTGGAGGGGGGATTGTTATGAGTTGTGGTAGGAGGGGGGATGGGGCCGGAATTTGTACTGGGAGAGAGGCGTGGAGAGGGAGTGTTTTGCTAGGAGGGAGTACTAGTTGGAGGATTGGGGGGAGGTTGTGCTAGGAGGGGCGATTTGGAGGGGATTTGTGCTGGGAGATGGGATTGGGGGGATGTGTGCTAGGAGAGGGGGATTGGGGGGATTTGTGTTAGAAGGGGAAATGGGGGAAGGTTGTGCCAGGAGGGGGGATTTGTGCTGGAGGGGGGATTGTTATGAGTTGTGCTACGAGGGGGGATGTGGGTGGGGAGGAAAGATGGGAAGGGTCATTTAGAGGGGGTTGTGCTAGGAGGTGGGATTGGGGGGGAGAGGATTTTTGCTACGGTGGATGATTTGAGTGGAAAGAGGATGTGTGCTAGGAGGGGTGAAGTAGAATTACAGTTGATGTTTTAATTTTCTTTTTTTGGGGGGGGGGGTGCAAGTACCCAGCCCTGTCCATTCCCAGAAATAGCAGGCAAAGCACAGGTTCACAATAAAGTGTGAAGTGTAACTCTAGGTGCAAGTATAAGCCGTGTTGTACCTACCTTCTCGGCAGTACTTCCAGGGGAGGACATCTTTCCAGACGTTACTGATGGGATTTTGTGCTGTACATACATAGGTGAAGTTGACATGACTTGGCGGTACAACCACAACGCCCTGCGTATCATTAATGTCAGTGCTGTTTAAACACGTCCAGGCGACGGTCACATTGCTGCTATTTACTGAACACGTCAAGATGACCTCACACGTCTTATTATCGGTGACATTGGATGTGATGACGACATCCTCAGCCGTTAAGTTTCCTAAAGGAAAAAAAAAAACATGGAGCGTCAGACATCCCTCCAGAGAAGTATTGCCGCTCCCGCCCCCCACCGTGATGCTGAGTGTCGGGGTAATGTCACTGCTGTGTACACTCCTCCAGGCGACGGTCACATTGCTTCCATTTACTGAACATACAAGATGACCTCACACGTCTTATTATCCATCACATTGGAGCTGATGGCGATATCCTCAAATGCTAAGTTACCTGGAGGATGGGAGCAATAAACATTGTAAACGTCTCTCTGGAAAAGTATTAAAACTCCTAACCCTGGTGCTACAAATGTCATTATAGATTGTGTCAAATCCACGAATATTACAATTTTGTTTTGGAAGCTAAACGTATTGAAATGCTAATTAAAGGACCACTAGGGCCCTGTGGCTTTTGTATTTTAAATGATAGAGACAGAATATCTACCAAAAATCCAGAAAAAAACACACATGATACAAATGTTATAAATTGAGTTGCAGTTCAGTGAGTAAAATAAGTATTTGATCCCCAAGCAAAATAATGACTTCATACTTGGTGGAGGAACCCTTGATGGCACGTACAGAAGTAAGACGTTTCTTGTAGTTGGTTGCCAGGTTTGCACACATCTCAGGAGGGATTTTGGTCCACTCTTCTTTACAGATCTCTAAATCCTTAGGGTTTCTTGACCGTCGCTTGACAACTCAAAGTTTCAGCTCCCTCCATATATTTTCTATAGGATTAAGGTCTGGAGGCTCCATGACCTTAATGTGCTTCTTCTTGAGACACTTCTTTGCTGCCTTGGCTGTATTCTTCGGGTCATTGTCATGGTGGAAGACCCATCCACGACCCATCTTCAGTGTTCTGGCTGAGGGGAAAAGGTTCTCATCCAAGATTTTACAATACATTGCCCCGTTCATTGGCCCATCAATGCGGCAAAGTCGGTCTGTAGCTTTAGCAGAGAAGCAGCCCCAAAACATAATGTTTCCAACTCCGTGCTTGACTGTAGGGATGGTGTTACTAGGGTCATAGTCAGCATTTTTCTTCCTCCAAACATGGTGAGTTGAGTTAATACCAAAGAGCTCATTTTTGGTCTCATCTGACCACAGCACTTTCTCCCAATCCTTCTCTGAACCATTTAGATGTTCATTGGCAAACTTCATATGGGCCTGTACATGTGCCTTCTTGAGGAGGGGTACCTTGCAGGCACTGCAGGATTTCAATCCATGGGGGTGTATTGTGTTACCAACAGGGGCGGACTGACCATTTGGAAACTCGGGTGCTGCCCGAGGGCCCGGGGTCAGTAGGGGGCCCCATGAGATGCCCCTGGTACCTTTTTCATAGGCTTTTTTGAGTTTGGGCAAGGACACAGGAGCCCCATGATCCCCTATTGCCTGGGGCCCCATGAGTTGTCAGTCCACCCCTGGTTACCAATGGTTTGTTTGATGACAGTGGTCCCAACTGCCTTGAGATGCTTCACAAGCTCCTCCTGTGTAGTTCTGGACTGATCTCTCACTTTCTTATGATCATCCTTACCCCACGAGGTGAAATCTTGCATTGAGCTACAGACCGAGGGTGACTGATGGTTATTTTTGTATTTCCTCCATTTGCGAATAACCACTCTAACAGTTCTCTCCTTCTCACTGAGCTTCTTGCTGATGGTCCTGTAGCCCATTCTAGCCTTGTGCATGTCTACAATATTGGCGTCCTTTGACAGCTCTTTGGCCTTGCCTATGGTGGTGAGTAGGGGTGGTCTATATGTTGGTTCCCAGGTTGAGGAAAGGAGTGACGTGAGCCTAGAGAGAGGGGATGCCAGTGAGGGAAAAGAAATCGACAGTCATGTTCCCCCAGCCATAGGACAAATGCCAAGTTGGCTCCAGAGAAGAGGAGGAAGAGGATGATGAGGTCACTGACTGTACTTGGGTGCCTGAGAGAGCAGAGGAGGAAAGTGAGGAGGAGGCACAACTCCAATGAAGAAGGATGTCCTCCAGGGGCAGCCAACTGATGGCATCACACGACAGAGCTCCACAGGGGCAGGGTGCTGCTGAATACCGGCAGACTCCCAAAAGTTCTCTGGTGTGAGCTTTTTTCAACGCATGTGCAGCAGACCACAGTGTTGCTGTTTGCAGTCTCTGTCTGAAGCGGATCAAGCGTGACCAAAACACCAGCCACTTGGGCACCACATGATTGAGAAGGCATATGAGGAGCTGCCATGCAGCCCGTTGGCAACACCACCTGAAAGACCCACATCCTAAAAAGGTGCAGACTTCTCTTTGCTCCTCATCTGGGATCTCTACCCCTTCTATAAAATGTCAAGTCTTCACAACAGGCTCCACTGAGAGGAGTGATGGTACAGCCATGGGTGCCACAGGTCCTTGCACCCAATCTGCTAGCAGTACACCACCTGTTGAGCTCATTACTAGTAGTAAAAAAAAAAAATGACAGTATATATACCGCCATTTGTAGACGCTGTAACCAATCAATATACGCTTATTGGGATTAAGTAGCAGAATACATATTGGCCTAAATTTCTGAAGAAATCAGATTTTTAATTTTTTTTCTATTGGATATGTTTTATAGCAGTAAATAAAAAATATTGTTTTTTTTTTAATTGTCAATTACCCCCTCCAATTACCCCAGTCCATATCCAAATTCCTAGTTTCTCTCCTTTCCCGTGATGATCCATCTATATCTGTATCACTTCCCTTCTATCTCCTTCTCTCTGTCGGAAACTCCATTAGAACTCCCTCAAATACTCCTCCACCTACCGTATTTTTCGCTCCATAAGACGCACCTAGGTTTTAGAGGAGGAAAACAAGAAAAAAAATTTTGAACCAATGGACTGCAGGCATAGTACAGGAGATGACCAGAGACTGCGGATATAGTACAGGAGACGACCAGAGACTGCGGACACAGTACAGGAGATGACCAGAGACTGCAGACATAGTACAGGAGATGGCCAGAGACTGCGGACACAGTACAGGAGATGACCAGAGACTGCAGACATAGTACAGGAGATGACCAGAGACTGCGGACATAGTACAGGAGATGACCAGAGACTGCGGACACGGTACAGGAGATGACCAGAGACTGCGGACACAGTACAGGAGATGACCAGAGACTGCAGACACAGCACAGGAGATGACCAGAGACTGCGGATACAGTACAGGAGATGACCAGAGACTGCGGACACGGTAAAGGAGATGACCAGAGACTGCGGACACGGTACAGGAGATGTCCAGAGACTGCGGACACGGTACAGGAGATGACCAGAGACTGCGGACACGGTACAGGAGATGACCAGAGACTGCTGACACGGTACAGGAGATGACCAGAGACTGTGGATATAGTACAGGAGATGACCAGAGACTGCGGACATAGTACAGGAGATGACCAGAGACTGCGGACATAGTACAGGAGATGACCAGAGACTGCGGACACAGTACAGGAGATGACCAGAGACTGCAGACATAGTACAGGAGATGACCAGAGACTGCGGACATAGTACAGGAGATGACCAGAGACTGCGGACACGGTACAGGAGATGACCAGAGACTGCGGACACAGTACAGGAGATGACCAGAGACTGCAGACACAGCACAGGAGATGACCAGAGACTGCGGATACAGTACAGGAGATGACCAGAGACTGCGGACACGGTAAAGGAGATGACCAGAGACTGCGGACACGGTACAGGAGATGTCCAGAGACTGCGGACACGGTACAGGAGATGACCAGAGACTGCGGACACGGTACAGGAGATGACCAGAGACTGCTGACACGGTACAGGAGATGACCAGAGACTGTGGATATAGTACAGGAGATGACCAGAGACTGCGGACATAGTACAGGAGATGACCAGAGACTGCGGACATAGTACAGGAGATGACCAGAGACTGCGGACACGGTACAGGAGATGACAAGAGACTGCGGACACGGTACAGGAGATGACCAGAGACTGCGGACACAGTACAGGAGATGACCAGAGACTGTGGACACAGTACAGGAGATGACCAGAGACTGTGGACATAGTACAGGAGATGACCAGAAACTGCGGACATAGTACAGGAGATGACCAGAGACTGCGGACACGGTACAGGAAATGACAAGAGACTGCTGACATGGTACAGGAGATGACCAGAGACTGCGGACACGGTACAGGAGATGACCAGAGACTGCAGACACGGTACAGGAGATGACCAGAGACTGCATACATAGTACAGGAGATGACCAGAGACTGCAGACATAGTACAGGAGATGGCCAGAGACTGCGGACACAGTACAGGAGATGACCAGAGACTGCAGACATAGTACAGGAGATGACCAGAGACTGCGGACATAGTACAGGAGATGACCAGAGACTGCGGACACGGTACAGGAGATGACCAGAGACTGCGGACAAAGTACAGGAGATGACCAGAGACTGCAGACACAGCACAGGAGATGACCAGAGACTGCGGATACAGTACAGGAGATGACCAGAGACTGCGGACACGGTAAAGGAGATGACCAGAGACTGCGGACACGGTACAGGAGATGTCCAGAGACTGCGGACACGGTACAGGAGATGACCAGAGACTGCGGACACGGTACAGGAGATGACCAGAGACTGCTGACACGGTACAGGAGATGACCAGAGACTGTGGACATAGTACAGGAGATGACCAGAGACTGCGGACATAGTACAGGAGATGACCAGAGACTGCGGACATAGTACAGGAGATGACCAGAGACTGCGGACACGGTAAAGGAGATGACCAGAGACTGCGGACACGGTACAGGAGATGTCCAGAGACTGCGGACACGGTACAGGAGATGACCAGAGACTGCGGACACGGTACAGGAGATGACCAGAGACTGCTGACACGGTACAGGAGATGACCAGAGACTGTGGATATAGTACAGGAGATGACCAGAGACTGCGGACATAGTACAGGAGATGACCAGAGACTGCGGACACAGTACAGGAGATGACCAGAGACTGCGGACACGGTACAGGAGATGACAAGAGACTGCGGACACGGTACAGGAGATGACCAGAGACTGCGGACACAGTACAGGAGATGACCAGAGACTGTGGACACAGTACAGGAGATGACCAGAGACTGCGGACATAGTACAGGAGATGACCAGAAACTGCGGACATAGTACAGGAGATGACCAGAGACTGCGGACACGGTACAGGAAATGACAAGAGACTGCTGACATGGTACAGGAGATGACCAGAGACTGCGGACACGGTACAGGAGATGACCAGAGACTGCAGACATGGTACAGGAGATGACCAGAGACTGCAGACACGGTACAGGAGATGACCAGAGACTGCAGACATAGTACAGGAGATGACCAGAGACTGCAGACATAGTACAGGAGATGACCAGAGACTGCGGACACAGTACAGGAGATGACCAGAGACTGCGGACAGTACATATATACTGTACAGTTGTGACCAAAATTATTCAACCCCCAATGCTGTAAAGGGGTTTAGGGACTATAGTGTACATTTGGAATTGTATTCAGAATCAAATCCTACAAGGACGTTGTAACTACCCAAATGCAACTAAAATGACATCAATTGTTTATGTAATACAGTAGTAAATGGTTCTTATGTGGTTTCTTCATTGCCACAATTATTCAACCCCTTAAAGACTACCACTCTGAAGAACAGAGGTTCATACAGGTGCTTTCCATCAGGTATTGAAAACACCTGTGGATGTCACCGAGCAGCAATCAAGCATAATAAGCACCAATTAGGCAGCTTTAAAATGACTGTGATACTCAGCTCCTTCTAGACATTTACTGGTGTGGTTACAAACATGGTGAAGGCAAGAGAATGGTCCAGGAAGACAAGAGAAGAGGTGATTTCTCTTCACAGGAAGGGCAATGGCTATAAGAAGATTGCAAAGATGTTAAACATACCAAGAGACACCTTAGGAAGCATCATTCGCAAATTCAAGGCAAAGGGCACTGTTGAAACGCTACCTGGTCGTGGCAGAAAGAAGATGCTGACTTCGACTGCTGTGCGCTACCTGAAGCGTAGAGTGGAGAGAAGTCCCCGTGTGACTGCTGAGGAACTGAGAAAAGATTTGTCAGATGTGGGTACAGAAGTTTCAGCCCAGACAATAAGACGCACACTGCGTAATGAAGGCCTCCGTGCCAGAACTCCCAGGCGTACCCCCTTGCTGTCTCCAAAGAATAAGAAGAGTCGACTGCAGTATGCCAAAAGCCATGTGGACAAACCACAAAAGTTGTGGGATAGTGTTCTGTGGACTGATGAAACAAAATTAGAACTGTTTGGGCCCATGGATCAACGCTATGTTTGGAGGAGGAAGAACAAGGCCTATGATGAAAAGAACACCTTGCCTACTGTGAAGCATGGTGGAGGGTCAATCATGCTTTGGGGCTGTTTTGCTTCTGCAGGTACAGGGAAGCTTCAGCGTGTGCAAGGTACCATGAATTCTCTTCAGTACCAGGAGATATTGGATGGAAACGTGATGCAGTCCGTCACACACCTGAGGCTTGGGAGACGTTGGACCTTTCAACAGGACAATGATCCCAAGCATACCTCCAAGTCCACTAGAGCATGGTTGCAGAGGAAAGGCTGGAACATTTTGGAGTGGCCATCGCAGTCACCAGACTTAAATCCGATTGAGAACCTCTGGTGGGACTTAAAGAAAGCAGTTGCAGTGCGCAAGCCTAAGAATGTGACTGAACTGGAGGCCTTTGCCCATGAAGAATGGGCGAAGATACCCGTAGATCGCTGCAAGACACTTGTGTCAAGCTATGCTTCACGTTTAAAAGCTGTTATAACTGTAAAAGGATGCTGTACTAAGTACTAAGATTGAATGTCACTTGGGGGTTGAATAAAACTGATAATGCTGTGAGCACAGAAAAGACATTTGTGGTTATTTCATTATAACTGTTATGTTATATTTGTCTGACCTACAAGTGCCTCTTTAATGTAAATGTAAGCAAGATGACTGAATGATCAAAAGCAATGTCAAACTGGCCAAAACACTCAATTTCAGTGGGGGTTGAATAATTTTGGTCACAACTGTATATCAGATTAAAAGAGACCCTGTGTGAATCTGATCATGTGTCTGGTGTCAAATCGGCATTGCTAAAGATTATACTTACTGAACACTGTGAGATGGTATCTGCAGATCAGTATCTCTTCCCCAGTGGTGATTTGTACCCGGTAGGTCCCCCGATCTTCCAGTCTCGGCTCAGTTATGATTAAGGATCCATCAGATGTGCTGCTCAGTCTTCCTTTATGCTCTCTATAGTCAATATCAACAGGTTCTCCTGGTTTTGTTGTGGCGATAATAGCACCAATTTTTTCAAAAGTCCAAATAATTTTTCTGACCCCAGTGTAGCTGACTTGTAGAGTGACAGCTCCTCCCACAGCGCCATTTACATTTCTCTCACAGGGGTCCTCACTCATCACATCTGATAAAGAAGAACAATACTTGGTGTCAGCGGTCACCAGACATTACATCATATTACATTTCATTATATGCAGCTCTTCTATTGGATCGGACTACGCGGCCCAGCCTTCCCTCCCCATGTGCACCAATGAGCCTTGGCCACCCATGGCCCTGTCTCCCTTTCGCCGGTTTTTCTTCTTTGGTCTGTCCTGACCAATGCAGACCGGGAACATCCCTCAAGAGCTGCAGTTTTGACGTTGGCCTAGCCATTGTCCTTCTCCCTGGGAAGCTCTAAAGCAGGGGTTGTCAACCTTACTGAGACCAGGGCCTGGTAGATTCCTACAAAACCCAACATGACCCAACAGTAAAGAGAAAAAAAAAGTCTATACTTACACAATATATTAAAATATGTATTGAAGGGTCTGGATTGGGCTGGGAGTCATTGTGGGGAGGATGAAGGTTCTGGGGGAGGTTAGGGAACTCTGCAGCTTGGTGGTTCTGTAGGGGGTGAGGTTTCGAGAGAACGGGGAGGGAGGGCTATAGAGGGCTGGGTACTTTGCTTGGGGCACTGTGGAAGACTAGAAGGCTGGGGGTACTGTGGACCACTGTTAGAAGTTTGTGGTGCTATGAAGGCTCTGCAGCAAGCTAGAGGGCACTGTAGGGGGCAGGTCTATATGCGGTTAAGCAGCACTGCGGGAGCTGAGGTCTTTCAGGGGGCCTGGGGTCACTGTGGCCCATTGTGGGAAGTTGTGTGGTACTATGAGAAATAGAAGGCACTATGGCAGGGGACCTGCAGATGGCTGGGAGACCAGGAGGAGAAAGGCCATGGCCAGGCATTGAGAACCACTGCTATAAAAGACACCCAAACGTGCCTTGCAACTCCACTTCACCTATATTCCAGCCAGTTCCAGATATCTTTTAGATGTTTTGAAAATTAACCAGCTGATCCACATTTTCCTAAATTTTTCTATTCTGTCTTCTTCAATTTGACACAACATCCTCCATCCTGACATGGCCAGGCATTGAGATCCACTGCTATGAAAGACATCCAAAAGTGCAACTCCATTTCATCCACCGCATGATGACCTAAACCAGGGGTCTCCAAACTTTCTAAACAAAGGGCAAGTTTACTGTCCTTCAGACTTTGAGGGGGCCAGACTGTGGCCAGTGAGAGTAGAAAATACCCCAGAATCAATGGGAGTAAACAATACCATTCATTGTACATTCAGTAACCCTCAAAGGGTGTACAATCTAAGGTCCCTAACTCACATATATACAGATCATGGGTGGACTGACAACTCATGGGGCCCCCGAGAAATATGGGATCATGGGGCCCCTGTGTCCTTGCCCAAACTCAAAAAAGCCTATGAAAAAGGTACCAGGGGCATCTCATGGGGCCCCCTACTGACACTGGGTCCTCAGGCAGTGCCCAAGTTTCCAAATGGTCAGTGATACAGATATTAGGGTCAATTTACCTACCATCATGTGTTAGGAGTGTGGGAGGAAGCCCACAAAGGTACAGGGAGAACAAGCAGACTCCAGGCAGGTGGTGCCATGGTTAGGATTTGAACCAACAACCCTAGTACTGCCAGGCAGAAGTGCTAACCATTTAGCCACCGTGGTGCTGGCTGCTAAAGAGTCTATTGATGTTGGCTGCTGGGGGATCTGTTGTTTATTGCTGGGGGTCTATGGTTGCTGGGGTAGTATTTTGTTAAGAGTCCATTGTTGCTGGGGAATCTATTGTTGCTGGGGGGGGGTTCTCTATTGCTGCTGGCTGCATGGAATCTATTTTATTAGGGGAAGGTGCGGTGGGGGGGGGGGTAGTATGGAGGCAAGAAGTGACTCAGAATGGGGATGTTTCCAGACCTCTTCTCTGAGAAAAAAAAGCCTACATAAAAGTATAAAAAAAGAACAATATGGTGATAATCCTCATCATGCAGAGACCTAGAGGTGACCACTCGAGGGAGACATGGACGGGAAATGATCAAACTGTGGATCAGTAGATGTAAGAGACAATACAACGCAGACACAACACACCCCGTACGTATCCTGGTGTCAGTGAGTTTTGAATGCAGGGATCCCTATACATGGTATGAATTTCAGATGCAAGAAACCCCCCCAGTCATCTAGCCAATCTGTCTGCTCAGGAAGTAGAACTCTTCATCTACCATCAATATTCTGCTACTTTTGTTCATTACTCTATAAAAGTCAGTAAATATAATCTCCTGTGATGGTCAAAGTGATCGATAAATGACTAGAGAAACAAAATGAGGACATCCTTACAGTTCTGAAGAGTCAACAACACGACCATCCAGAGGTAGAATGGAGACATTGTGTCTGTCCGCGTGGAATGTGTAAGTCGATGGTCAGTGGACAGCTGAGACTGATCTGTATCATGCATGCGGTACAAGACAGGAAATCTGTGAGAGCTCAGCGTTAAAAGAAGGAAGTTCTTTAAATATTTATTATTTCCCATCCACCCTATAGCAGATATACTGCTACAGGACGGTGCGGGTGCACAAAATCACATATACATGCGCTGGTAGGGGGCGCGCACTCTACCTGCGCCGCCATTCGCGGACGCGTCTGTCAAACACCGGGTCCTGGACGGTGATTACCCGCTGGCGCCCAGTGATTAGCGAGCATCTCCAACTTGGAGGAAGACTGTTTTGTTTTTCTAACAGTCCTCCTCCCTCTTAGCTCGGGCACATTGCACAGCACAGCCATCCTGATCAGTGTGCTTACAGTGAAGCACCAACACTCCGCCTCCTAGTAAAACACACCCAACACAACCCATTGATTGCCCCTCTTGTTAACTCCTTCCTGCCCAGTGCCATTAGTACAGTGTCAGTGCTTTTTATTAGCACTGATCACTGTATTGGTGTCACTGAGGATGTCAGTGACACTAAGTCAGTCCCCTGCCCCCCCCCCAGTGTTAGAATGCACAGTACAGCCATCCTGATCAGTGTGCTTACAGTGAAGAACCAACACACCACCCCCTAGTAAAACACACCCAGCACAACCCTTTGATCGCCCCTCTTGTTAACCCCTTCCTGCCCAGTGCCATTAGTACAGTGTCAGTGCTTTTTATTAGCACTGATCACAGTATAGGTGTCACTGGGGATGTCAGTGACACCAAGTCAGTACCCCCCCAGTGTCAGAATGCACAGCACAGCCATCCTGATCAGTGTGCTTACAGTGAAGCACCAACACACCGCCCCCTAGTAAAACATTCCCAGCACAACCCTTTGATTGGTCTCCATGTTAACCCCTTCCTGCCCAGAGCCATTAGTACAGTGTCAGTGCTTTTTATTAGCACTGATCCAGGGGCGTATTTACCATAAGGCAAACAAGGCATTTGCCTAGGGGGGCAGCACTGCCCCCTGGAAGAAGGGACATATGCAGTATGGGGACCTTATGGGATCTGAAAGAGGCTGCTTGATGATGTATGCAGAGCCCGACTGTTGTTCCTGGGGATGTCCAGAGCTGTAAAGGTGAGTGTCTTTCTATCTGTCACGGGGGGTGGGGGTGTTAGGGAAAGGCTCTCTCAGGTGGGGGGGATGATGGGGCATTGGTGTTGTTGGGCACTGTCTGTCAGTCTACCTCTGCAGGGGTGGGGGGAGGGGAAGGGAGCCTGGTGTTGGTTGGTGTTGAGCTCTCTACGCCTGGGAGGGGGGGCATCCAATCTTTATGTTGCCTAGGGCAGCACAAAACCGAAATACACCACTGCTCTGATCACTGTATTAGTGTCACTGGGGATGTCACTGACACCAAGTCAGTTTCCCCCCCCCCCAGTGTTAGAATGCACAGCACAACCAAGACATGTCGCAGAATACATTGTGGCCGAAATTTATGATGAAATTTGATTTTTTAAATTTTTTACTGGACATGCTTAATAGCAAAAAGTCAAAAATATTGTTTTTTTTCTCAAAATCGTCAGACTTTTTTTTATAGCGCAAAAAATAAAAAACGCACAGGTGATCAAATACCACCTAAAGAAAGCTCAATTCGTGGTAAAAAGAGGAAGTAAATTTCATTTGGGTGCAGCATTGCATGACCGCGCAATTGCCAGTTAATGTAACGCAGCGCCGTAATGCAGAAAATGGCCTGGTCAGGAAGGGGGGGGGGGGGAATCCTCAGGAGGGCAAGGGGTTAATGTCCGCCCAGCGTTGAGCGCTGGGAGAGGACACCATAGGTCTGATTTACTAAAACATGATATGACGATCATTTACCGACAAAGCAGTTTTATTTCCTGAAGTTTGCAATGCAGACACAAAGTTGTAAAGCTCCTCTGGTTATCTCCCCAACAGCTCCCACCGACAGGGTGTCCATTGAGGGCAGGTCCATACCAGATGTAGCCTTCTAGGTTTTTAATTCTGCATCAATAATACATGGACAGTGGGTAACATGGATGCCAATGGCCTTGGTGTACACCAGTGCAGTGCATTGTAGGACGTAGAACAAGTTGTGGTGGGGGACCTACTCGCCCTGCACTTGGGGGTTCCCCTTGTGTGCTTGTGCTCTTCAATGCCCAGAACCAGGCAGGGCTGAGTTCATGTGAAAGCCAACATTATGGCGGTACCCCAGCTTGAGATGAGCAGTACACTGTGTGCAGTAGTTAAATGTACAGAGCCCCTCTGTGAAACGTGTTGTCCCGTGTTACCGGGGCCGTGGATAAGGTGGTACCACCAGTCCTCCTGTACGGGGCCCAGGCCAACAGGGGGGCCCAGGCAGCTGGGTGAATCAAATGTTGGCAGGGAGGATGATCGGCACGGTGGGGGCAATTACTGGAACCAATCCCCTGTATGGCTTTCTCTGCAGCAGCTGAAAGTTGGCTTCTCCTCTCCCTCCCCCTGGCTTTCAGCTGCTGCAGGGAAAGCCATACAGGGGATCGGTTCCAGTAATTGCCCCCCCCCCACCCATCACTCTCCCTGTGCACCATACATTTCCACCTGCTGTCCAGGCCCCCCTGTGTGTCCCCACCCCCACAGTGCTGCCATCCTCTCCTTCCCACTGGCAGCTGCAAGCACACAATAGGATTCCTCAGGATGGAGAGCGGGGGAAGGGTCCAGTAAAAATGTCACATTTACCAGCCCCTTCCTTTCCCGAATGAACACATTGGGTGATCAGTGCTGATTACTCACTGTGTTCATTCATATTCATACCTGAAGCATAGTAAACTGTGGTTTTTTGGAGGCGGAAAGAGGGCCTGTCAGGTTGGCTGTATAGGGCCCCATAGTTTCTAATAGCAGCCCTGCATGTTACTACACACCCTGGCCCAATGTGCGGTATGTTGCATTTAGGAGGCACACTCCTGCGCCCATGCCCCCTCCACCAGTCCAGCATACCTCTGCCACCTCACTCCCAGTGAAAGAATGGGGTCCCGTGGAGCACTGGTGCAGACCTCATGCGTGCACATTATTAACTTCTTCTATTCTCCCGTACCTCGCAGCTAGGTACAGGGGGTCTCTATACCGTGAGTTCAGTCCCAAATACCTTGGGGGAACCAACTGCTATGGAGGAAGCCAGAACACCGACCCTCTCGCCACTGGAGGACCTGTTCCCTAAGCTGGGTACAGGGGCGGACTGACCATTTGGAAACTCGGGTCAGTAGGGGGCCCCATGAGATGCCCCTGGTACCTTTTTATAGGCATTTTTGAGTTTGGGCAAGGACACAGGGGCCCCATGATCCCCTATTGCCTGGGGGCCCCATGAGTTGTCAGTATGCCCCTGGCTGGGTACCAAGCTTATTGACCGGCTGCTATACATTCCCATCAGCTCTTGGTTGCCCATGGCAAGTGCTTTCATTCTCCAACTCTCCTGCCGAGTTAACTCTTCGTAGTGGCCTTGTTTTCACACCCCGTGGTTGCTTTACAGGCCCTGTTCTTCTGATACGCCATTTACCACCATGCACCCCTTGAATAACTTCAGACCGGGCTCAAGAACAGTCAATGAAACTTTACTTAAGATGCTTCCGGAACATTACAACATAACATGCATCTCAGTCCATCTCCTAGCTAACAATTTGGTGGCTCTTTCTGTGCGAAAGCCGTTTTGGTACCCAGCGTGCACTAACTTTTTGAAAATGTTCATGAATGATCGTGTTCTCCGTTCCCCCAGAAAGATTTGTCTCTTGTGCAACTTCATGATAGGTTATGGGTTGAATATCCAGGATCAAGCGCTCCACGTGCTGAATGTTCACAGGAAAGTAGATGGCCTGGAACTGAGCAAAGCTAAGGAGAGGGCCAACATGACTGGGGCTTCCAGACGAGGCGGAGATTCTAATAGGGTGGTTGTATATTTGTTAGTAAGGGGTGATGGCTTACCTGATTGGAGGTGTGAGTGAAGAGGGAGGTTCTCCAGGATGAGGAGAGGAGACTGGACTTGTCGGGGGTCAGTAGGAGCTTGTGGCAGCACTGGGGAGGTTTCTTCTGCCCTCCCTCCCTGGACCTGTTTCGTTGGTGTTCTTTGTTTGATGTTCCTTGTTCTGTCCATTGTGATTGTCTTCTTGGCCTCTTTTTGTTTTTATTTCTTGTAATTGAATTTTATATCAGTAATAGGACACACTTGCCACTTACTACTGCTTCTGGTACCTCCATGCTAGCATCCCTTTTTTTTACACCTGTAAAATTAAAAGTCCCAGTTTGACTTCCCGACCGGCCGTTGTATATAAACGGCCGGGCGGTGGCAGTGCAGGGTCGGGTGGCCGTTTCTAAATGTCCTCCCTACCCCCTGCTTGTGCGCGCTCCCTGATCGTCGGATGGGACTTCTGTACGAGGTCCCGATCATGTGATCACTGATTGGCCAATCAGTGATCACATGCAAAGTAGTAAGCAAGATGTCACTTGTGAGATCATTGCTTACTACCTGTGAAATCTGTGAATGATCACAGAGGTCACATGGTACAGGGCCATTCACAACAGCCTTGTACCATGTGACAAGCTGTGACCAATCACAGATCACTCAGTACTTCCAAATGACTGCAAGAATTCAGACAGAGAGAAAAACATTTTTTGCTTTTACATCCTATATGGGTGTAAAAGCAATCAGTGTAAAAAAAAAATCTTCATCACCCCCTACAAGTAGTACAGTGTCACCATGTAAAAAATAATAATATAAAAAAATAAAATAAAAATGTAAAAAAAAAGTTTAAAAATTATAATTTTTGGTTATAAACTAATTTGGATTTTTGTTTTTACTAAAAAGATAACGGAATAAATTTTGGCCGAGATTTATGATGAAATATTATTTATTTGCAAAATTTTATAAAAAAAACACTTTTTTCAAAATTTAGCAAAAAAAAATAAAAATCCCAGCGGTGAATAAATACCATCAAAATAAAGCTTTATCTGTCTCAAAAAAATGGTAAAAAAATTCATTTGGGTACAGTGTTGCATGACCGCGCAATTGTCATTCAAAGTGTGATAGCGCTGAAAGCTGAAAATTGCCCTGGTCAGGAAGGGGGGGAAAATGTCCGGACTGGAAGCAGTTAATACTTGTTGGTCAGCTTTGGCTGATCATGAGGAGAGGGGTCCTGGCAGCCCTTTTGGCTAGGTGTACCTTACTCCTGACAGGAGCCTTGTGCCATAGGATGTCAGGGAAGGGTCCTGCTTCTTTGGGAGGTGGACCAGAGACACACATGAAGTGCACTTTTTTAGTTTACTTACCGGTGTTTCGTTTTCGCACAACCTCCACGGATTCAACATAAATGAGTTGGTAAATAGATGAAAATGTGACTTTTGTGAATGATGTAAGGATGGTATTCTTGTTTTTGTTCTACAAATATAGAAAAATAAAGATAGACCTAAATGGTTTATGTACCACTGGAAGTGTAACCAGGACTAACTCACCAACATATTTTTTCTCATTTCCAGGACTCCCCCCCCCCCATTCCTGACCATGGCTTATATTTGATATGCCTTTAACCTGGTCCCCCCAGAACATGCCGATTTTCTGGACGTTCTCTCCTAGATCACATCTACTTTCTAGGTGGTCCCATCACAAATTATGCAGGAACTGCTCACTTGCAGTCATGATCCCCTTCATCCAGGGGCGGACTGACCATTCCAGCGCTCGGGCACTGCCCGAGGGCCCGGGGTCAGTATGGGGCCCCATGAGATGCCCCTGGTACCTTTTATAGGCTTTTTTTGGGTGTGGATGAGGATACAGGGGCCCCATGATCCCCTATTGCCTGGTGGCCCCATGAGTTGTCAGTCTGCCCCTGCCTTCGTCATACCCTTTTTTTAAGTTAATTTGCATGCTCTGTAACTCCCATATGGGCGATGCTGGGTTCCCAGGACACAGCATCTTTAGGAGAGAAGACAGAGATATGGGATTGCATCAGTAAATCTGGGAAAGCTGGAATCTATGGCAGGGATGTGTGTTTCTATGTGTTTTCCTTAAAATATCTGAAACATAAAACACATCCCTCATTCATATATCAACATTTAGGGACCCTAGCTCTGAATTAATAAAGACATACTGGATATGGGCAGCACAGTGGCTAAATGGTTAGCACTTCCACCTGGCAGTACTCGGGTCATTGGTTCGAATCCCAACCATGGCACCACCTGCCTGGAGTTTGCATGTTCTCCCTGTGCCTGCGTGGGTTTCCTCCGGGTACTCCAGTTTTCTCCCACATTCCAAAGACATGCTAGTTGGTTAATTGGATCCTGTCTAAATTGTCCCTAGTATGTGTATGTATGAATGTAGGTTAGGGACCTTAGATTGTACGCCCCTTGAGGGTTAGGGACTGATGTGAATGTACAATATATATGTAAAGTGCTGTGTAAATTGACGGTGCTATATAAGTACCTGAAATAAATATATAGAGATAGGCACTGAGTTCCCTGTCAGCAGGTCTTGCACATGTCTTTATTAACGTTACAAGCAGAGTAAGCAATGGTAACAGCTTGAACAGGATGACCGGCGGGGGACTCCAGATCTAACATTGACTCTTCGAAACAACAGGTCTAGTAGTTTTCCAATGTTAACATACTGTAAGTCACGAGGATCTGGATTTCTGTGTTACATACAATGATCATCAATACAATGAGCAATTATATTCAGCGCTCACGCAATGATAAATGAGATAGTAACGGATAAATACAGATAGCTGGATAAATGAGAAATTGGAACTGACTGTACAATGGATGTGGTGACAATTGTCAAAAAAGTCCATACGTCCATAGGATGGGCAGAATGAGGAAGAAGTGGATCAAGGAAACAGGGCACATGGGATGGGACCGGCAGCTCCTCGTCAAGGATGTGGGGGTTCCTCAGAGATAAACCGAAGGGAAAGGAGGGCGCCAGGTCAGTGAAAGTTAAAACCATAGATACTTTATTGCAGAAAACTTACATCTAGAAACCCTTCGCTCAGCATGCAGGATGAGATGGTGAACAGAGAGGACCGCAGTTCACTCTGTAGGATGGATCGAAGAAGGCTGCATAACCTGGAAGGGAGCCGCCTATGGACTCGGCCGCATTTGTTCAAAATTCCCGCCGAGATGTACAGGGATGTGGCGGGTGCCGTGACAGATACCGTGAATGGCGAGTGGACGGGCTTCTGTGGATCTGGATTTCTAAATGGCTTTAGAACACCACTCAAGGTTGGCCAGTGAAAATGGACATGGAATGATCGTCTCCAAATCATTGCCTAGTGCTTCTTGGCTTGGAGACATCTTTAAATACCCAAAATGTATGTACAGTGTCAGGGTTGTTCCAGCAAAACTCATTGCAGTGCTGAACTAAAACAAATTTAGCTTGTATTTCAACATGGCCATATCATTGATGAGTCCTTAATGGCTATCAGTCCACATAAACAGACTGAATATTGAAGTAGGCTGCATAACCTGGAAGGGAGCCGCTCATGGACTTGGCGGCGTTTGTTCAAAATTTTGCCAAGCGGTAGAGGGATGTGGCGGGTGCCGTGACAGATACCGTGAATGGCGAGTGGACGGGCTTCTGTGGATCTGGATTTCTAAATGGTTTCAGAACACCACTCAAGGTTGGCCAGTGAAACCGGACATGGAACGATCTTCTCCAAATCATTGCCTTGTGTTTCTTGGCTTGGAGATATCTCTAAATACCCAAAATGTATGTACAATACAGGGCTGTTCCAGCAAAACTCATTGCAGTGCTGAACTAAAACAACTTTGGCTTGTATTTCAACATGGCCATATCACTGATGAGTCCTTAATGGCTATCAGTCCACATAAACAGACTTATGAAAAACACTTATGTATGGAGGCTTGCAGAGGATCAGATATTCCTTGCAGTGAGCCCAGTGTATGGTCTTCAGAAATTGTCTGTACTTGGACGTTGTGTGATCACCTCAGTCTTCAAGTGATGGATGAGTATACAACAGCAGATCAGCAGCACACAGCCAGATGTCACCAAACATACGCGGTTCACTTTGGTCTCCTCTTTGATTTCTGGAAGTAGAAGATGTCATAGAGCGTTATTACATTTGTAAGAGCCTGCAGCAGGGGCTGGTCTATGTCACACATTTGAGCATAGGAACCAGTATTTAGATCACTGAGTCATGTCTGAGCTGGCATCTCGGTCCAGAAAGTAGATGGTGACCATCAATGATGCCTGAACAAAGATGGTGCCAATCATCTGGAGAGAAAAACAGATGAAGGCATTGTCATGGGGAATACTGTGATCTCTGTGGGAGGTAGTAAATGCCAGTAAGTGTTACACCTTTGTATTGCTGAGCATGCTACACATGTCTAATGCTAGGCACTCTTCAAAATGATGTTGTGGAGGATAAACTTTGTGGGGGTTCACCACCCTGCTATAAAAAAATCAGCATTTGTTTGTGAAGGATGCCATGTAAGGTTTGGTAGCACTAGTTACTGGACAGAGTTCATTATTGCTGGTATGGCTCCTTTATAGAGAATCTGTTATTTTGCCAGTTCAGGGCAAAATGACAGGTTCTCTTGAAAGCTCACCCCTCCATCCACCAATGCTCACCTTTGTCATGCTTCCCCACTCCTCCATTCATCCATTGAAGTCCTACGAAATACTGTGTATGAGGTGGTCCTCAACCTTCTCCCTTCCTTCGAGGATGCAGTGCTCAGACTAAAGTGGCCAATCACCATTCCTACTTACTGTTTATGAGAGATCATGTGATCTTCCTCCTTCCTCTGAGGATGCAGTGCTCAGACTAAAGTGGCCAATCACCATCCTACATACTGATAAGGGGATATGGGATCTTCCTCCTTCCTCTGAGGATGCAGTGCTCAGACTAAAGTGGCCAATCACCATTCCTACATACTGATAAGGGGATATCATGGGATCTTCCTCCTTCCTCTGAGGATGCAGTGCTCAGACTAAAGTGGCCAATCACCATTCCTACATTCTGGTTATAAGAGATCATGTGACCTTTTTCCTTTCTCTGAGGATGCAGTGCTCAGACTGAAGTGGCCAATCACCATTCCCACATTCTGGTTATGGGAGATCATGTGACCTTCTCCCTTCCTCTGTGGATGCAGTGCTCAGGCTGAAGTGGTTCATCACCATTCCTGGGAAGGAGAAGACCATTAACCCCCTGGAAGCTTTGACATTGACCAACATTGAGCTTGCACAGAATTTAAATGCATGGCTCCAATGGACAAAGAGAGAAATGGGGGAGTGTGGCAAAGATGAGCATCAGCGGGTGGACAGGTGAGAGTGTGAGCTTTCGAGAGAATCTATCGCTTTACTCTAAATTATCACAACTGAGACATTCACTTTACGGTCCCAACATTAATAGCTGTGGTTGGTCTCTAACAGACAAAACAGATAAATATTTTCCCAAAACCAGAATGAAAAGAGGGTCAGGAAATATTAGTAGTCACACAAGCCATACACTACAAAGATACTGGAGCAGGAGGACATACAAACAAGTATTCATTCTGAAATGAAGGTAGAAGTAAGGGTTATATTGCCCTACTAAATACACAAGATATTCACTTTCTCCTGTATTATACCAACACTTTTAGGCAAACCCAAACAAAGTAGACAAATGAGGCTTGGATGACTGGTGAGGGGGTCACAGGAAAACTTTCCTGACAAAAACATGGATGCCATTGCTGACGTCCTTCTGAAATTGCCAATTTCCTGACTGCTCATTGCTTAGGTTTTGTTCATCTCATGTAACCTTGCACAAATGGGTCAGTTGATTGTTGTTTTAATTTTGATGGGTAGTGTGTTCGGTCAAAGTGGACCTCTGTTGGTATAAATCCCCTACATATCACACATACACCCAGTGATCACTCAGACTGTACATTGTAATTTTTTTTTAGCAAGACAACAACATGAGACTGCAGCAAGGGTCTATCTGTGAGGACAGCCAAGAATGGCACAGGCACCAAGGTTTACATCACTGTGAAGACTCTGAGCCGGTATCTCAGTCCAGGAAGGTAGATGGTGACCCTGGATGATACCTGATCAAAGATGGTGCATAAAAGTAGAAATATTAGTTGTCACACAAGCCATAAACCACGCAGACATTGGGGTAGGAGGAAATACAAACAAGTCTACGGTATTCCAACTACAAACAGACATTTCAGTATGTTGAAAACAAAAAAAGACATAGCAGGGATCTATCTCAGTCACCAGTATAAATATAATATAAATACTTGTATAGTTGTGTAGCACTACCCCCTTAGGGGCCGCTGGTTCTGAATTGGGTCCCCCTTAAGCTCTGCACAGCCAGGTAACATGTACTTCCCACACCTGTACACTTGAAGACAGTAAACAGTCCTTGAGCTTGGTTTTGTTGTTTTTTTTATTGGGGGTTAACAATTTGGATGGGGTCTAGGGGTATATGGGATGCCCAAGGACCTGAAGAACTTTAGAACAACTTCTGAGCAACTATGTACAAAAAATGCAGATAGCAACAGTCTCTTCTTAGAGAGCACTAAATGCTCCTTGGTGTACCTTCTTAGACCCCTGATGATTCCTTCTCTTGACCCAGCTGCCTGAGAATATCCCTGAGCAAGGGAGCCCAGGAGCTACCAATTGAACAGTCCCGGATGAGAAGCTAGTTGGGTATTACACCTGACTGCCCTCTCCCCTTATCTGTCCCAGGGGGTGTAGGAGTATTCACACTGTTCTCTCCTGCTAGCTTAGTGGGTTGGTTGCTGCCTTCAGGTCTCATGCTGGGCTGGCTCCTTCCCTGTTGCTCAGGCTGCACGTTGAAGCAGAGGAGATCCTCCTCTCCAGCATCCTGCATGCACGTAGGCTCCCCTCCCTGGGGCCCCCTCTCAGGCTACACACTTAAGCCTTCCCCACTCCATCTTCCACCCTGCACTGCCCACTACTCCCCAGTCTTTGTCATTTTTAAGGGTTGCCCTGGACACCTCGCCCAGCCTCCTGCCAGGGGATTGGCCAGGGTCCCTCAAACATGCATATCTGAGCTTCCTCCCCTCCACCACCCCTCTTCCAGAAAGTTCTCTAGTTTCTGGGAAGGTGAGAGGGCTCCAGAAGCCCTGATCTGCAGAACCTCCGTAACCTGTCCTGAGGTGAACTTCTGCCTCACTCCTAGGCTGACCCATCCCAGGCTGCTACTCAGCCTCTATCTAAAAAAAAAAAATGAAATAACAAAACTTCCTAGTTAAGCCCAGGGGGTGTTACATGTGTAAATAATATTTTGTTTATCAGGTGAAAATGTACTCCTGAAAATTTACTGAAATTTGAATTAAGTTCTGAACTTTCCAAAATGAAGAAACTTGTAAATGTACTTACCGGTCCTGCAGTATGACCAGGGAAGGATAGCTTTCGAGACTTTACTGACTGGATTTTCTGCTGTGCATATATAGGTAAAGTTGATATTACTGGGAGGTACAAACACAACATTCTGTATCGGGGTAATGTCACTGCTGTTTACACTCCTCCAGGCGACGGTCACATTGCTTCTATTTACTGAACATCCCAAGATGACCTCACACGTCTTATTATCCATCACATTGGAGATGATGGCGATATCCTCAACTGTTAAGTTACCTGGAGGATGGGAGCAATAAACATTGTAAACGTCTCTCCGGAAAAGTATTAAAACTCCTAACCCTGGTGCTACAAATGTCATTATTAATTATGTAAAATCCATGAATATTACAATTTTGTTTTGGAAGCTAAATGCTAAATGGGAAAATTAAAGGACCACTAGGGCACTGAGGCTTTTGTATTTTAAATGATAGAGACAGAATATCAACCAAAAATCCAGAAAAAAAACACATGATAGAAATGTTATAAATTGAGTTGCAGTAAAGTGAGTAAAATAAGTATTTGATCCCCAAGCAAAACATGACTTCATACTTGGTGGAGGAACCCTTGATGGCACGTACAGAAGTAAGACGTTTCTTGTAGTTGGTTGCCAGGTTTGCACACATCTCAGGAGGGATTTTGGTCCACTCTTCTTTACAGATCTGTAAATCCTTAAGGTTTCTTGACCGTCACTTGACAACTCAAAGTTTCAGCTCCCTCCATATATTTTCTATAGGATTAAGGTCTGGAGGCTCCATGACCTTAATGTGCTTCTTCTTGAGACACTTCTTTGCTGCCTTGGCTGTATGTTTTGGGTCATTGTCATGCTGGAAGACCCATTCATGACCCATCTTCAGTGTTCTGGCTGAGGGGAAAAGGTTCTCATCCAAGATTTTACAATAAATCTTGGATTTATTGGACAATAAATGGCCCTGTTCATTGGCCCCTCAATGCGACAAAGTCGGTCTTTATCTTTAGCAGAGAAGCAGCCCCAAAACATAATGTTTCCACCTCCGTGCTTGACTGTAGGGATGGTGTTACTAGGGTCATAGTCAGCATTTTTCTTCCTCCAAACACGGCGAGTTGAGTTAATACCAAAGAGCTCAATTTTGGTCTCATCTGACCACAGCACTTTCTCCCAATCCTTTTCTGAACCATTTAGATGTTCATTGGCAAACTTCAGATGGGCCTGTACATGTGCCTTCTTGAGGAGGGGGACCTTGCAGGCACTGCAGCATTTTAATCCATGGCGGTGTATTGTGTTACCAACAGGGGTGGACTGACCATTTGGAAACTCGGGCACTGCCCAAGGGCCCGGAGTCAGTAGGGGGCCCCATGAGATGCCCCTGGTACCTTTTTCATAGGCTTTTTTGAGTTTGGGCAAGGACACAGGAGCCCCATGATCCCCTATTGCCAAGGGCCCCATGAGTTGTCAGTCCGCCCCTGGTTACCAATGGTTTGTTTGATGACTGTGGTCCCAACTGCCTTGAGATGCTTCACAAGCTCCTACTGTGTAGTTCTGGACTGATCTCTCACTTTTCTTATGCTCATCCTTACCCCACGAGGTGAAATATTGCATTGAGCTACAGACCGAAGGTGACTGATGGTTATTTTTGTATTTCCCCCATTTGCGAATAACCACTCTAACAGTTCTCTCCTTCTCACTAAGCATCTTGCTGATGGTCCTGTAGCCCATTCTAGCCTTGTGCATGTCTACAATATTGGCGTCCTTTGACAGCTCTTTGGCCTTGCCCATGGTGGTGAGTAGGGATGGTCTATATGTTGGTTCCCAGGTTGAGGAAAGGAGTGACGTGAGCCTAGAGAGAGGGGGTGCCAGTGAGGGAAAAAAAATCGACAGTCATGTTCCCCCAGCCATAGGACAAATGCCAAGTTTGCTCCAGAGAAGAGGAGGAAGAGGATGATGAGGTCACTGACTGTACTTGGGTGCCTGAGAGAGCAGAGGAGGAAAGTGAGGAGGAGGCACAACTCCAATGAAGAAGGATGTCCTCCAGGGGCAGGCCAACCGATGGCATCACATGACAGAGCTCCACAGGGGCAGGGTGCTGCTGACTACCGGCAGACTCCCAAAAGTTCTCTGGTGTGGGCTTTTTTCAACGCATGTGCAGCAGACCGCACTGTTGCTGTTTGCAATGTCTGTCTGAAGCGGATCAAGCGTGACCAAAACACCAGCCACTTGGGCACCACATGATTGACAAGACATATGAGGAGCTGCCATGCAGCCCGTTGACAACACTACCTGAAAGACCCACATCCTAAAAAAGTGCAGACTTCTCTTTGCTCCTCATCTGGGATCTCTATCCCTTCTATAAAATGTCAAGTCTTCTCAACAGGCTCCACTGAGAGGAGTTATGGTACAGCCATGGGTGCCACAGGTCCTTGCACCCAATCTGCTAGCAGTACACCACCTGTTGAGTTCATTACTAGTAGTAAAAAAAAAAAATTACACTATATATACCGCCATTTGTAGACGCTGTAACTTTTGCGCAAACCAATCAATATACGCTTATTGGGATTATGTAGCAGAATACATATTGGCCTAAATTTATGAAGAAATCAGATTTTTAATTTTTTTTCCTACTGGATATGTTTTATAGCAGTAAATAAAAAATATTGCTTTTTTTTAAATTGTCAATTACCCCCTCCAATTACCCCAGTCCATATCCAAATTCCTAGTTTCTCTCCTTTCCCGTGATGATCCATCTATATCTGTATCCCTTCCCTTCTATCTCCTTCTCTCTGTCGGAAACTCCATTAGAACTCCCTCAAATACTCTTCTACCTACCGTATTTTTCGCTCCATAAGACACACCTAGGTTTTAGAAGAGGAAAACAAGAAAAAAGTTTTTTGAACCAATGGACTGCAGATATAGTACAGGAGATGGCCAGAGACTGCAGACACAGTACAGGAGATGACCAGAGACTGCGGACACAGTACAGGAGATGACCAGAGACTGTGGACATAGTACAGGAGATGACCAGAAACTGCGGACATAGTACAGGAGATGACCAGAGACTGCGGACACAGTATAGGGGATGACCAGAGACTGCGGACACAGTACAGGAGATGACCAGAGACTGCGGACACAGTACAGGAGATGACCAGAGACTGCGGACACGGTACAGGAAATGACAAGAGACTGCGGACATAGTACCGGGGATGACCAGAGACTGCGGACATGGTACAGGAGATGACCAGAGACTGCTGACATAGTACAGGAGATGACCAGAGACTGCAGACACAGTACAGGGGATGACCAGAGACTGCGGACATAGTACAGGAGATGACCAGAGACTGCAGACACAGTACAGGGGATGACCAGAGACTGCGGACATAGTACAGGAGATGACCAGAGACTGCGGACATAGTACAGGAGATGACCAGAGACTGTGGACATAGTACAGGAGATGACCAGAGACTGCAGACACGGTACAGGTGATGACCAGAGACTGCGGACACAGTACAGGAGATGACCAGAGACTACGGACACAGTACAGGAGATGACCAGAGACTGCAGACACAGTACAGGAGATGACCAGAGACTGCGGACACAGTACAGGGAATGACCAGAGACTGCGGACATAGAACAGGAAATGACCAGAGACTGCGGACACAGTACAGGAGATGACCAGAGACTACAGAAATGGTACAGGAGTTGATCAGAGACTGCAGACATAGTACAGGAGATGACCAGAGACTGCAGACAGTACATACTGTATATATATATCAAATTAAAAGAGACTCTGTGTGAATCTGATCATGTGTCTGGTGTCAAATAGGCATTGCTAAAGATTGTACTTACTGAACACTGTGAGATGGTATCTGCAGATCTGTATCTCTTCCCCAATGCTGATTTGTACCTTGTAGGTCCCCCGATCTTCCAGTCTCGGCTCAGTTATGATTAAGGATCCATCAGATGTGCTGCTCAGTCTTCCTTTATACTCTCTATGCTCAATATCAACAGGTTCTCCTGGTTTTGTTGTGGCGAAAGCAGAACTGATTTTTTCAAAAGTCCAAATAATTTTTCTGACCCCAGTGTAGCTGACTTGTAGAGTGACAGCTCCTCCCACAGCACCAATGACATTTCTCTCACAGGGGTCCTCACTCATCACATCTGATATAGAACAATACTTGGTGTCAGCGGTCACCAGACATTACATCATATTACATTTCATTATATGCAGCTCTTCTATTGGATCGGACTACGCGGGCCAGCCTTCCCTCCCCATGTGCACCAATGAGCCTTGGCCGCCCATGGCCCTGTCTCCCTTTCGCCATTTTTTCTTTCTTTGGTCTGTCCTGACCAATGCAGACCGGGAACATCCCTCAAGAGCTGCAGTTTTGACGTTGGTCTGACCCAGTCATCTAGCCATTGTCCTTGTCCCTGGGAAACTCTAAAGCAAGGGTTCTCAACCTTACTGAGACCAGGGCCTGGTAAATTCCTACAAAACCCAACATAACCCAACAGTAAAAAAAAGTCTATACTTACACAATATATTAAAATATGTATTGAAGGCTCTGGATGGGGCTGCGAGTCATTGTGGGGAGGATGAAGGTTCTGGGGGAGGTTAGGGAACTCTGCAGCTTGGTGGTTCTGTAGGGGATGAGGTTTCGAGAGAACGGGGATGGAAGGCTATAGTTGGCTGGGTACTTTGCATGGGGCACTATGGGAGACTAGAAGGCTGGGGGCACTGTGGGACACTGTTAGAGGTTTGGGGTACTATGAAGGCTCTGCAGCAAGCTAGAGGGCACTGCAGGGGGCAGGGGGGAGGTCTATATGCGGTTAAGCAGCACTGTGGGAGCTGAAGTCTTTCATGGGGCCTGGGGTCACTGTGGCCCATTGTGGGAAGTTGTGTGGTACTATGAGAAATAGAAGGCACTATGGCAGGAGACCTGCAGATGGCTGGGAGCCCAGGAGGAGAAAGGCCATGGCCAGGCATTGAGAACCACTGCTATAAAAGACACCCAAACGTGCCTTGCAACTCCACTTCACCTATATTCCAGCCAGTTCCAGATATCTTTTAGATGTTTTGAAAATTAACCAGCTGATCCACATCTTCCTAAATTTTTCTATTTTATCTTCCTCAATATGACACAACATCCTCCATCTTGTCATGGCCAGGCATTGAGATCCACTGCTATGAAAGACATCCAAAAGTGCAACTCCATTTCATCCACCACATGATGACCTAAACCAGGGGTCTCCAAACTTTCTAAACAAAGGGCCAGTTTACTGTCCTTCAGACTTTGAGGGGGCCAAACTGTGACCAGTGAGAGTAGAAAATGCCCCAGCATCAATGGGAATAAACAATACCCCATCATTGGTATCAGTGGGAGGAATAGTGCCCCATCATTGGTGTCAGTGGGAGGAATAGTGCCCCATCATTGGTATCAGTGGGAGGAATAGTGCCCCATCATTGGTATCAGTGGGAGGAATAGTGTCCCATCATTGGTATCAGTGGGAGGAATAGTGCCCCATCATTGGTATCAGTGGGAGGAATATTGCCCCATCATTGGTATCAGTGGAAGGAATATTGCCCCATCATTGGTATCAGTGGGAGGAATAGTGCCCCATCATTGGTGTCAGTGGGAGGAATAGTGCCCCATCATTAGTATCAGTGGGAGGAATAGTGCCCCATCATTGTGTCAGTGGGAGGAATAGTGCCCCATCATTGGGATCAGTGGAAGGAATAGTGCCCCATCATTAGTATCAGTGGGAGGAATATTGCCCCATCATTGGTATAAGTGAGAGGAATATTGCCCCATCATTGGTATCAGTGGGAGGAATAGTGCCCCATCATTAGTGTCAGTGGGAGGAATATTGCCCCATCATTGGTATCAGTGGGAGGAATAGTGCCCCATCATTGGTATCAGTGGGAGGAATAGTGTCCCATCATTGGTATAAGTGGGAGGAATAGTGTCCCATCATTGGTGTCGGTGGTAAGAATAGTGTCCCATCATTGGTATCAGTGGGAGGAATAGTGTCCCATCATTGGTATCAGTGGGAGGAATAGTGCCCCATCATTGGTGTCGGTGGTAAGAATAGTGCCCCATCATTGGTATCAGTGGGAGGAATAGTGTCCCATCATTGGTATCAGTGGGAGGAATAGTGTCCCATCATTGGTATCAGTGGGAGGAATATTGCCCCATCATTGGTGTCAGTGGGAGGAATAGTGCCCCATCATTGGTGTCAGTGGGCGGAATAGTGTCCCATCATTGGTATCAGTGGGAGGAATAGTGTCCCATCATTGGTATCAGTGGAAGGAATAGTGCCCCATCATTGGTATCGGTGGGAGGAATAGTGCCCCATCATTGGTATCAGTGGGAGGAATATTGCCCCATCATTGGTGTCAGTGGGAGGAATAGTGCCCCATCATTGGTATCAGTGGGAGGAATTGTGCCCCATCATTGGTATCAGTTGGAGGAATAGTGCCCCATTATTGGTATAAGTGGGAGGAATAGTGCCCCATCATTGGTATCAGTGGGAGGAATAGTGCCCCATCATTGGTATCAGTGGGAGGAATAGAGCCCCATCATTGGTGTCAGTGGGAGGAATAGTGCCCCATCATTGGTATCAGTGGGAGGAATATTGCCCCATCATTGGTGTCAGTGGGCGGAATATTGCCCCATCATTGGTATCAGTGGGAGGAATAGTGCCTCATCATTGGTATCAGTGGGATGAATAGTGCCCCATCATTGGTATCAGTGGGAGGAATAGTGTCCCATCATTGGTGTCGGTGGTAAGAATAGTGCCCCATCATTGGTATCAGTGGGAGGAATAGTGTCCCATCATTGGTATCAGTGGGAGGAATAGTGCCCCATCATTGGTGTCAGTGGTAAGAATAGTGCCCCATCATTGGTATCAGTGGGAGGAATAGTGCCCCATCATTGGTATCAGTGGGAGGAATATTGCCCCATCATTGGTATCAGTGGGAGGAATATTGCCCCATCATTGGTGTCAGTGGGAGGAATAGTGCCCCATCATTGGTATCAGTGGGAGGAATAGTGTCCCATCATTGGTATCAGTGGGAGGAATATTGCCCCATCATTGGTGTCAGTGGGAGGAATAGTGCCCCATCATTGGTATCAGTGGGAGGAATAGTGTCCCATCATTGGTATCAGTGGGAGGAATATTGCCCCATCATTGGTGTCAGTGGGAGGAATAGTGCCCTATCATTGGTATCAGTGGGAGGAATAGTGTCCCATCATTGGTATCAGTGGGAGGAATAGTGCCCCATCATTGGTATCAGTGGGAGGAATAGTGTCCCATCATTGGTATCAGTGGGAGGAATATTGCCCCATCATTGGTGTCAGTGGGAGGAATAGTGCCCCATCATTGGTGTCAGTGGGAGGAATAGTGCCCCATCATTGGTATCAGTGGGAGGAATAGTGCCCCATCATTGGTATCAGTGGGAGGAATAGTGTCCCATCATTGGTATCAGTGGAAGGAATAGTGCCCCATCATTGGTATCAGTGGGAGGAATATCACCCCATTGCTGGTGTCAGTGGGAGGTATTGCGCCCTATTGTTGGTATCAGTGGGAGGAATAGTGTCCCATCATTGGTATCAGTGGGAGGAATATTGCCCCATCATTGGTGTCAGTGGGAGGAATAGTGCCCTATCATTGGTATCAGTGGGAGGAATAGTGTCCCATCATTGGTATCAGTGGGAGGAATAGTGCTCCATCATTGATATCAGTGGGAGGAATAGTGCCCCATCATTGGTGTCAGTGGGAGGAATAGTGCCCCATCATTGGTATCAGTGGAAGGAATAGTGCCCCATCATTGGTGTCAGTGGGAGGAATAGTGCCCCATCATTGGTATAAGTGGGAGGAATATTGCCCCATTGCTGGTGTCAGTGGGAGGTATTGTGCCCTATTGTTGGTGTCAGTGGGAGGAATATTGCCCCTTTATTTTTGTCAGTGGGAGGAATGGTGCCCCAAGGGCTGGATAACGGCAAGCAAAGGGCCACATCAGGCCCCCGAGCCGCAGTTTGGAGACCACTGATCTAAACTTCTACTGTACGTTGCATGCATACCTTCATTTATAGCCCATGGACTTTATTACCCAATGTAAAAAACGTTTGTATTGCATTGATACACGCCCCTCATGGGGGTGCCCAGCTCCCGTTGTGCTTTTTGACAAAAGTTTGCCTATTAGCCCTAATAATGTGATGAATTTACAACAACGTTCCCCCCATTGACTTCAGTAGGATTTGCCACTGAGTTTGGGTTCCTCAAATTTCAAACAGCATATTAGCCAAACCTTCGAACACAGACAGATCCGCTACCCACTGAAACATAATACCGGGGGGGATTTGGGGGGGGGGGGGGTCAGTGGGAATGCAGTTCTGGCATCTCCAGCATTACATTATGCAACTCTGGAAGGTCTCTTGACGTTGTCTGCTGGAGGGATCTATTATCAATGGATGGGGATCTCTTTTTGCATGGTGGTCTATTGCTGCTGGGGGTCCATATTTTGCTGTAAGGGGGGGTCTATTGTTTCTTTTATTGAATTATTACAGGTACTTATATAGCGCCATCAATTTACACAGCACTTTACATATATTGTACATTCATTAACCCTCAAAGGGTGTACAATCTAAGGTCCCTAACTCACATATATACAGATCAGGGGCGGACTGACAACTCATGGGGCCCCTGGGCAATAGGGGATCATGGGGCCCCTGTGTCCTTGCTCAAACTCAAAAAATCCTATGAAAAAGGTACCAGGGGTATCTCATGGGGCCCCCTACTGATGCTGGGCCCTCGGGCAGTGCCCAAGTTTCCAAATGGTCAGTCTGCCACTGATACTAGGGTCAGTTTACCTACCATCATGTCTTTGGAGTAAGCCCACACAGGCACAGAGAGAACAAGCAGACTCCAGGAAGGAGGTGCCATGGTTAAGATTTGAACCAGCGACCCTAGTACTGCCAGGCAGAAGTGCTAACCATTCAGCCACTGTGGTGCTGGCTGCTGAAGAGTCCGTTGATGCTGGCTGCTGGGGGATCTGTTGTTGCTGCTGGGGGTCTATTGTTGCTGGGGTGGCATTTTGTTGAGAGTCCACTGCTGCTGGGGAATCTATTGTTGCTGGGGGGGGGGGTTCTCTATTGCTGCTGGCTGCATGGAATCTATTTTACCAGGGGGAGGTGGGGGGGGGGGGGCTAGTATGGAGGCAAGAAGTGACTCAGAATTGGAATATTTCTACACCTAAGAAAAAAAAAGCCTGCATAAAAGTATAAAAAAAGAACAATATGGTGATAATCCTCATCATGCAGAGACCTAGAGGTGACCACTCGAGGGAGACATGGACGGGAAATGATCAAACTGTGGATCAGTAGATGTAAGAGACAATACAAAGCAGACACAACACACCCCGTACGTATCCTGGTGTCAGTGAATGTTGAATGCAGGGATCCCTATACATGGTATGAATTTCAGATACAAGAAACCCCCCCCAGCCATCTAGCCAATCTGTCTGCTCAGGAAGTAGAACTCTTCATCTACCATTAATATTCTGCTACTTTTGTTCATTACTCTATAAAAGTCAGTAAATGGAATCTCCTGTGATGGTCAAAGTGATCGATAAATGACTAGAGAAACAAAATGAGGACATCCTTACAGTTCTGAAGAGTCAACAACACGACCATCCAGAGGTAGAATGGAGACATTGTGTCTGTCCGCGTGGAATGTGTAAGTCGATGGTCAGTGGACAGCTGAGACTGATCTGTATCATGCATGCGGTACAAGACAGGAAATCTGTGAGAGCTCAGCGTTAAAACAAGGAAGTTCTTTATATATTAACCACTTCCCATCCACCCTATAGCAGATATACTGCTACAGGGCGGTGCGGGTGCGCAAAATCACGTATACATGCATAGGTAGGGGGGCGCGCACCCTACCTGCGCCGCCATTTGTGGTCGCATCTGTCAATCATGATTACCCGCCGGCACCCAGTGATTAGCGAGCATCTCCAACTTGGAGGAGGACTGTTTTGTTTACTAACAGTCCTCCTCCCTCTCAGCTCGGGCACACTGCACAGCACAGCCATCCTGATCAGTGTGCTTACAGTGAAGCACCAACACACCGCCCCCTAGTAAAACACTCCCAGTACAACCCCTTGATCGCCCCTCTTGTTAACTCCTTCCTGCCCAGTGCCATTAGTACAGTGTCAGTGCTTTTTATTAGCACTGATCACTGTATTAGTGTCACTGGGGATGTCAGTGACACCAGGTCAGTCCCCCCCCCCCCCCCCCCCAGTGTTAGAATGCACAGCACAGCCATACTGATCAGTGTGCTTACAGTGAAGCACCAACACACCACCCCCTAGTAAAACATTCCCAGCACAACCCTTTGATCGCCCCTCTTGTTAACCCCTTCCTGCCCAGTGCCATTACTGCAGTGTCAGTACTTTTTATTATTCTCCAGTGACACCAAGTCATTTTTTAAATTTTTTTTACTGGACATGTTTAATAGCAAAAAGTCAAAAATATTGTTTTTTCTTTTTCAAAATTGTCAGACTTTTTTTTATATTTTTGCAAAAAATAAAACATGCACAGGTGATCAAATACCACCTAAAGAAAGCTCAATTTGTGGTAAGAAAAGGACGTAAATTTCATTTGGGTGCAGCATTGCATGACCGCGCAATTGCCAGTTAAAGTAACACAGCGCCGTAATGCAGAAAATGGCCTGGTCAGGAAGTGGGGGGGGGGGTAAATCCTCAGGGGGGCGAGGGGTTAATATCCGTCTATCACTGAGCGCTGGGAGAGGACACCATAGGTCTGATTTACTAAAACATGATATGACGGTCATTTACCTACAATGCAGTTTTATTTCCTGAAGTTTGCAATGCAGACACAAAGTTGTAAAGCTCCTCTGGTTATCTCCCCAACAGCTCCCACCGACAGGGTGTCCATTGAGGGCAGGTCCATACCAGATGTAGCCTTCTAGGTTTTTAATTCTGCATCAATAATACATGGACAGTGGTTAACATGGATTCCAATGGCCTTGGTGTACACCAGTGCAGTGCATTGTAGGACGTAGAACAAGTTGTGGTAGGGGGCCTACTCGCCCTGCACTTGGGGGTTCCCCTTGTGTGCTTGTGCTCTTCAATGCCTGGATCTAGGCAGGGCTGAGTTCATGTGAAAGCCAACATTATGGCGGTACCCCAGCTTGAGATGAGCAGAACACTGTGTGCAGTAGTTAAATGTACAGAGCCCCTCTGTGATGCGTGTTGTCCGGTGCCATGGATACGGTGGTACCACAAGTCATCCTGTACGGGGCCCAGGCCAGCAGAGGGGCCCAGGCGGCTGGGTGAATCAGATGTGGGCAGGGAGGGTGATCGGCATGGCGGGGGCAATTACTGGAATACCCCTGTATGGCTTTCTCTGCAGCAGGTGAAAGTTGGCTTCTTCTCCTCTCCCTCTCCCTGGCTTTCAGCTGCTGCAGGGAAAGCCATACAGAGGATCGGTTCCAGTAATTGCCCCCCCCCCACCCATCACTCTCCCTGTGCACCATACATTTCCACCTGCTGTCCAGGCCCCCCTGTGTGTCCCCACCCCCACAGTCCTGCTATCCTCTCCTTCCCACTGGCAACTGCAAGCACATAATAGGATTGCTAAGGATGGAGAGTGGGGGTAGTATTCGGTAAAAATGTTACATTTACCAGCCCCTTCCTTTCCTGAATGAACACAATGAGTGATCAGTACCGATTACTCACTGTGTTCATTCATACCTGAAGCCTAGTAAAATGTGTTTTTTGGGGGACGGGACTGGGGCCTGTCAGGTTGGCTGTATAGGGCCCCATAGTTTCTAATAGCAGCCCTGCATGTTACTGCATACCTTGGCCCAATGTGCGGTATGTTGCATTTAGGAGAGATACTGCTGTGCCCATGCCCCCTCCACCAGTCCAGTGTACCTCTGCCACCTCACTCCCAGTGAAAGAATGGGGTCCCGTGGAGCACTGGTGAAGACCTCATGCGTGCACATTATTAACTCCTTCTGTTCTCCCGTACCTCGCAGTTAGGTACATGGGGTCTCTGTACTGTGCGTTCGGTCCCTGATACCTTGGGGGAACCAACTGCTATGGAGGAAGCCAGAACACCGACTCTCTCGCTACTGGAGGACCTGTTCCCGAAGCTGGGTACAGGGTTGGACTGACCATTTGGAAACTCGGTCACTGTCCGAGGGCCCGGGGTCAGTGGGGGGCCCCATGAGATGCCCCTGTTACCTTTTTATAGGCATTTTTGAGTTTGGGCAAGGACACAGGGGCCCCATGATCCCCTATTGCCCAGGGGCCCCATGAGTTGTCAGTATGCCCCTGGCTGGGTACCAAGCTTATTGACCGGCTGCTATACATTCCCATCAGCTCTTGGTTGCCCATGGCAAGTGCTTTCATTCTCCAACTCTCCTGCCGAGTTAACTCTTCGTAGTGGCCTTGTTTTCACACCCCGTGGTTGCTTTACAGGCCCTGTTCTTCTGATACACCATTTACCACCATGCACCCCTTGAATAACTTCAGACCGGGCTTAAGAACAGTCAATGAAACTTTACTTAAGATGCTTCCGGAACATTACAACATAACATGCATCTCAGTCCATCTCCTAGCTAACAATTTGGTGGCTCTTTCTGTGCGAAAGCCGTTTTGGTACCCAGCGTGCACTAACTTTTTGAAAATGTTCATGAATGATCGTGTTCTCCGTTCCCCCAGAAAGATTTGTCTCTTGTGCAACTTCATGATAGGTTATGGGTTGAATATCCAGGATCAAGCGCTCCACGTGCTGAATGTTCACAGGAAAGTAGATGGCCTGGAACTGAGCAAAGCTAAGGAGAGGGCCAACATGACTGGGGCTTCCAGACGAGGCGGAGATTCTAATAGGGTGGTTGTATATTTGTTAGTAAGGGGTGATGGCTTACCTGATTGGAGGTGTGAGTGAAGAGGGAGGTTCTCCAGGATGAGGAGAGGAGACTGGACTTGTCGGGGGTCAGTAGGAGCTTGTGGCAGCACTGGGGAGGTTTCTTCTGCCCTCCCTCCCTGGACCTGTTTCGTTGGTGTTCTTTGTTTGATGTTCCTTGTTCTGTCCATTGTGATTGTCTTCTTGGCCTCTTTTTGTTTTTATTTCTTGTAATTGAATTTTATATCAGTAATAGGACACACTTGCCACTTACTACTGCTTCTGGTACCTCCATGCTAGCATCCCTTTTTTTTACACCTGTAAAATTAAAAGTCCCAGTTTGACTTCCCGACCGGCCGTTGTATATAAACGGCCGGGCGGTGGCAGTGCAGGGTCGGGTGGCCGTTTCTAAATGTCCTCCCTACCCCCTGCTTGTGCGCGCTCCCTGATCGTCGGATGGGACTTCTGTACGAGGTCCCGATCATGTGATCACTGATTGGCCAATCAGTGATCACATGCAAAGTAGTAAGCAAGATGTCACTTGTGAGATCATTGCTTACTACCTGTGAAATCTGTGAATGATCACAGAGGTCACATGGTACAGGGCCATTCACAACAGCCTTGTACCATGTGACAAGCTGTGACCAATCACAGATCACTCAGTACTTCCAAATGACTGCAAGAATTCAGACAGAGAGAAAAACATTTTTTGCTTTTACATCCTATATGGGTGTAAAAGCAATCAGTGTAAAAAAAAAATCTTCATCACCCCCCACAAGTAGTACAGTGTCACCATGTAAAAAATAATAATATAAAAAAATAAAATAAAAATGTAAAATAAAAGTTTAAAAATTATAATTTTTGGTTATAAACTAATTTGGATTTTTGTTTTTACTAAAAAGATAACGGAATAAATTTTGGCCGAGATTTATGATGAAATATTATTTATTTGCAAAATTTTATAAAAAAAACACTTTTTTCAAAATTTAGCAAAAAAAAATAAAAATCCCAGCGGTGAATAAATACCATCAAAATAAAGCTTTATCTGTCTCAAAAAAATGGTAAAAAAATTCATTTGGGTACAGTGTTGCATGACCGCGCAATTGTCATTCAAAGTGTGATAGCGCTGAAAGCTGAAAATTGCCCTGGTCAGGAAGGGGGGGAAAATGTCCGGACTGGAAGCAGTTAATACTTGTTGGTCAGCTTTGGCTGATCATGAGGAGAGGGGTCCTGGCAGCCCTTTTGGCTAGGTGTACCTTACTGCTGTCAGGAGCCTTGTGCTATAGGATGTCAGGGAAGGGTCCTGCTTCTTTGGGAGGTGGACCAGAGACACACATGAAGTGCACTTTTTTAGTTTACTTACCGGTGTTTCGTTTTCGCACAACCTCCACGGATTCAACATAAATGAGTTGGTAAATAGATGAAAATGTGACTTTTGTGAATGATGTAAGGATGGTATTCTTGTTTTTGTTCTACAAATATAGAAAAATAAAGATAGACCTAAATGGTTTATGTACCACTGGAAGTGTAACCAGGACTAACTCACCAACATATTTTTTCTCATTTCCAGGACTCCCCCCCCCCCATTCCTGACCATGGCTTATATTTGATATGCCTTTAACCTGGTCCCCCCAGAACATGCCGATTTTCTGGACGTTCTCTCCTAGATCACATCTACTTTCTAGGTGGTCCCATCACAAATTATGCAGGAACTGCTCACTTGCAGTCATGATCCCCTTCATCCAGGGGCGGACTGACCATTCCAGCGCTCGGGCACTGCCCGAGGGCCCGGGGTCAGTATGGGGCCCCATGAGATGCCCCTGGTACCTTTTATAGGCTTTTTTTGGGTGTGGATGAGGATACAGGGGCCCCATGATCCCCTATTGCCTGGTGGCCCCATGAGTTGTCAGTCTGCCCCTGCCTTCGTCATACCCTTTTTTTAAGTTAATTTGCATGCTCTGTAACTCCCATATGGGCGATGCTGGGTTCCCAGGACACAGCATCTTTAGGAGAGAAGACAGAGATATGGGATTGCATCAGTAAATCTGGGAAAGCTGGAATCTATGGCAGGGATGTGTGTTTCTATGTGTTTTCCTTAAAATATCTGAAACATAAAACACGTCCCTCATTCATATATCAACATTTAGGGACCCTAGCTCTGAATTAATAAAGACATACTGGATATGGGCAGCACAGTGGCTAAATGGTTAGCACTTCCACTTGGCAGTACTAGGGTCGTTGGTTCGAATCCCAACAATGGCACCACCTGCCTGGAGTTTGCATGTTCTCCCTGTGCCTGCGTGGGTTTCCTCCGGGTACTCCAGTTTTCTCCCACATTCCAAAGACATGCTAGTTGGTTAATTGGATCCTGTCTAAATTGGCCCTAGTATGTGTATGTATGAATGTAGGTTAGGGACCTTAGATTGTACACCCCTTGAGGGTTAGGGACTGATGTGAATGTACAATATATATATATGTAAAGCGCTGCGTAAATTGACGGTGCTATATAAGTACCATAATAAATATATAGAGATGGGCACTGAGTTCCCTGCCAGCAGGTCTTGCACATGTCTTTATTAACGTTACAAGCAGAGTAAGCAATGGTAACAGCTTGAACAGGATGACCGGCGGGGGACTCCAGATCTAACATTGACTCTTGGAAACAACAGGTCTAGTAGTTTTCCAATGTTAACATACTGTAAGTCACGAGGATCTGGATTTCTGTGGGACATACAATGATCATCAATACAATGAGAAATTATATTCAGCGCTCACACAATGATAAATGAGATAGTAACGGATAAATACACAAAGGTGGATAAATGAGAAATTGGAACTGACTGTACAATGGATGAGATGACAATTGTCAAAAAAGCCAATACATCTATAGGATGGGCAGAATGAGGAAGAAGTGGACCAAGGAAACAGGGCACATGGGATGGGACCGGCAGCTCCTCGTCAAGGATGTGGGGGTTCCTCAGAGATAAACCGAAGGGAAAGGAGGGCGCCAGGTCAGTGAAAGTTAAAACCATAGATACTTTACTGCAGAAAACTTACATCTAGAAATCCTTCGCTCAGCATGCAGGATGAGATGGTGAACAGAGAGGACCTCAGTTCACTCTGTAGGATGGATCGAAGTAGGCTGCATAACCTGGAAGGGAGCCGCTTATGGACTCGGCCGCATTAGTTCAACATTCCCGCCGAGATGTACAGGGATGTGGCGGGTGCCATGACAGATACCGTGAATGGCGAGTGGACGGGCTTCTGTGGATCTGGATTTCTAAATGGCTTTAGAACACCACTCAAGGTTGGCCAGTGAAAATGGACATGGAATGATCGTCTCCAAATCATTGCCTAGTGCTTCTTGGCTTGGAGACATCTTTAAATACCCAAAATGTATGTGCAGTGTCAGGGTTGTTCCAGCAAAACTCATTGCAGTGCTGAACTAAAACAAATTTAGCTTGTATTTCAACATGGCCATATCATTGATGAGTCCTTAATGGCTATCAGTCCACATAAACAGACTGAATATTGAAGTAGGCTGCATAACCTGGAAGGGAGCCGCTCATGGACTTGGCGGCGTTTGTTCAAAATTTTGCCGAGCGGTAGAGGGATGTGGAGGGTGCCATGACAGATACCGTGAATGACGAGTGGGTGGGCTTCTGTGGATCTGGATTTCTAAATGGTTTTAGAACACCACTCAAGGTTGGCCAGTGAAACCGGACATGGAACGATCTTCTCCAAATCATTGCCTAGTGCTTCTTGGCTTGGAGATATCTCTAAATACCCAAAATGTTTGTACAATACAGGGCTGTTCCAGCAAAACTCATTGCAGTGCTGAACTAAAACAACTTTGGCTTGTATTTCAACATGGCCATATCACTGATGAGTCCTTAATGGCTATCAGTCCACATAAACAGACTTATGAAAAACACTTACAGTCAGGTCCATAAATATTGGGACATCGACGCAATTCTAACATTTTTGGCTCTATACACCACCACAATGGATTTGAAATGAAACGAGCAAGATGTGCTTTAATTGCAGACTGTCAGCTTTAATTTGAGGGTATTTACATCCAAATCAGGTGAATGGTGTAGGAATTACAACAGTTTGCATATGTGCCTCCCACTTGTTAAGGGACCAAAAGTAATGGGACAGAATAATAATCATAAATCAAACTTTCACTTTTTAATACTTGGTTGCAAATCCTTTGCAGTCAATTACAGCCTGAAGTCTGGAACGCATAGACATCACCAGACGCTGGGTTTCATCCCTGGTGATGCTCTGCCAGGCCTCTACTGCAATTGTCTTCAGTTCCTGCTTGTTCTTGGGGCATTTTCCCTTCAGTTTTGTCTTCAGCAAGTGAAATGTATGCTCAATCGGATTCAGGTCAGGTGATTGACTTGGCCATTGCATAACATTCCACTTCTTTCCCTTAAAAAACTCTTTGGTTGCTTTTGCAGTCTGCTTTGGGTCATTGTCCATCTGCACTGTGAAGCGGCGTCCAATGAGTTCTGAAGCATTTGGCTGAATTTGAGCAGATAATATTGCCCGAAACACTTCAGAATTCATCCTGCTGCTTTTGTCAGCAGTCACATCATCAATAAATACAAGAGAACCAGTTCCATTGGCAGCCATACATGCCCACGCCATGACACTACCACCACCATGCTTCACTGATGAGGTGGTATGCTTAGGATCATGAGCAGTTCCTTTCCTTCTCCATACTCTTCTCTTCCCATCACTCTGGTACAAGTTGATCTTGGTCTCATCTGTCCATAGGATGTTGTTCCAGAACTGTGAAGGCTTTTTTACATGTCGTTTTGCAAACTCTAATCTGGTCTTCCTATTTTTGAGGCTCACCAATGGTTTCCATCTTGTGGTGAACCCTCTGTATTCACTCTGGTGAAGTCTTCTCTTGATTGTTGACTTTGACACACATACACCTACCTCCTGGAGAGTGTTCTTGATCTGGCCAACTGTTGTGAAGGGTGTTTTCTTCACCAGGGAAAGAATTCTTCGCTCATCCACCACAGTTGTTTTCCGTGGTCTTCTGGGTCTTTTGGTGTTGCTGAGCTCACCGGTGCGTTCCTTCTTTTTAAGAATGTTCCAAACAGTTGTTTTGGCCACGCCTAATGTTTTTGCTATCTCTCTGATGGGTTTGTTTTGTTTTTTCAGCCTAATGATGGCTTGCTTCACTGATAGTGACAGCTCTTTGGATCTCATCTTGAGAGTTGACAGCAACAGATTCCAAATGCAAATAGCACACTTGAAATGAACTCTGGACCTTTTATCTGCTCATTGTAATTGGGATAATGAGGGAATAACACAAACCTGGCCATGGAACAGCTGAGAAGCCAATTGTCCCATTACTTTTGGTCCCTTAACAAGTGGGAGGCACATATGCAAACTGTTGTAATTCCTACACCGTTCACCTGATTTGGATGTAAATACCCTCAAATTAAAGCTGACAGTCTGCAGTTAAAGCACATCTTGTTCGTTTCATTTCAAATCTACTGTGGTGGTGTATAGAGCCAAAAATGTTAGAATTGTGTCGATGTCCCAATATTTATGGACCTGACTGTATGTATGGAGGCTTGCAGAGGATCAGATATTCCTTGCAGTGAGCCCAGTGTATGGTCTTCAGAAATTGTCTGTACTTGGACGTTGTGTGATCACCTCAGTCTTCAAGTGATGGATGAGTATACAACAGCAGATCAGCAGCACACAGCCAGATGTCACCGAACGTGCGCAGTTCACTGTGGTCTCCTCTAAGTTTTCTGGAAGTAGAAGATGTCATAGAGCGTTATTACATTTGTAAGAGCCTGCAGCAGGGGCTGGTCTATGTCACACATTTGAGCATAGAAACCAGTATTTATATCACTGAGTTATCTCTGAGCTGGCATCTCAGTCCAGAAAGTAGATGGTGACTATCAATGATGCCTGAACAAAGATGGTGCCAATCATCTAGAGAGAAAAACAGATGAAGGCATTGTCATGGGGAATACTGTGATCTCTGTAGGAGGTAGTACATGCCAGTAAGTGTTACACTTTTGTATTGCTGAGCATGCTACACGTGTCTAATGCTAGGCACTCTTCAAAATTAAGTTGTGGAGGATCAACTTTGTGGGGGTTCACCACCCTGCTATAAAAAAATCAGCATTTGTTTGTGAAGGATGCCATGTAAGGTTGGGTAGCACTAGTTACTGGGCAGAGTTCATTATTGTTGGTATGGCTCCTTTATAGAGAATCTGTTATTTTGCCAGTTCAGGGCAAAATGACAGGTTCTCTTGAAAGCTCACCCCTCCATCCACCAATGATCACCTTTGTCATGCTTCCCCACTCCTCCATTCATCCATTGAAGTCCTACGAAATACTGTGTATGAGGCGGTCCTCAACCTTCTCCCTTCCTTCGAGGATGCAGTGCTCAGATTAAAGTGGCCAATCACCATTCCTACTTACTGTTTATGAGAGATCATGTGATCTTCCTCCTTCCTCTGAGGGTGCAGTGCTCAGACTAAAGTGGCCAATCACCATTCCTACATTTTTGTTATAGGAGATCATGTGATCTTCCTCCTTGCTCTGAGGGTGCAGTGCTCAGACTAAAGTGACCAATCACCATTCCTACATACTGGTTATAAGAGATCATGTGACCTTCTCCCTTCCTCTGTGGATGCAGTGCTCAGACTGAAGTGGTTCATCACCATTCCTGGGAAGGAGAAGACCATTAACCCCCTGGAAGCTTTGACATTGACCAACATTGAGCTTGCACAGAATTTAAATGCATGGCTCCAATGGACAAAGAGAGAAATGGGGGAGCGTGGCAAAGATGAGCATCAGCGGGTGGACAGGTGAGAGTGTGAGCTTTCGAGAGAATCTATCGCTTTACTCTAAATTATCACAACTGAGACATTCACTTTACGGTCCCAACATTAATAGCTGTGGTTGGTCTCTAACAGACAAAACAGATAAATATTTTCCCAAAACCAGAATGAAAAGAGGGATAGGAAATATTAGTAGTCACACAAACCATACACTACAAAGATACTGGAGCAGGAGGACATACAAACAAGTATTCATTCTGAAATGAAGGTAGAAGTAAGGGTTATATTGCCCTACTAAATACACAAGATATTCACTTTCTCCTGTATTATACCAACCATGTTAGGCAAACCCAAACAAAGCAGATAAATGAGGCTTGGATGACTGGTGAGGGGGTCACAGGAAAACTTTCCTGACAAAAACATGGATGCCATTGCTGACGTCCTTCTGAAGTTGTCAATTTCCCGACTGCTCATTGCTTAGGTTTTGTTCATCTCATGTAACCTTGTACAAATGGGTCAGTTGATTGTTGTTTTAATTTTGATGGGTAGTGTGTTCAGTCAAAGTGGACCTCTGTTGGTATAAATCCCCTACATATCACACATACACCCAGTGATCACTCAGACTGTGCATTGTAATTTTTTTTTAGCAAGACAACAACATGAGACTGCAGCAAGGGTCTATCTGTGAGGACAGCTAAGAATGGCACAGGCACCAAGGTTTACATCACTGTGAAGACTCTGAGCCGGTATCTCAGTCCAGGAAGGTAGATGGTGACCCTGGATGATACCTGATCAAAGATGGTGCATAAAAGTAGAAATATTAGTTGTCACACAAGCCATAAACCACAAAGACATTGGGGTAGGAGGAAATACAAACAAGTCTGCGGTATTCCAACTACACACAGACATTTCAGTATGTTGAACACAGATAAAGACATAGCAGGGATCTATCTCAGTCACCAGTATAAATACAAGATAAATACGTGTATAGGTGTGTAGCACTACCCCCTCAGGGGCCGCTGGTTCTGAATTGGGTCCCCCTTAAGCTCTGCACAGCCAGGTAACATGTACTTCCCACACCTGTACACTTGAAGACAGTAAACAGTCCTTGAGCTTGGTTTTGTTGTTTTTTTCTATTAGGGGTTAACAATTTGGATGGGGTCTAGGTGTATATGGGATGCACAAGCAATTGAAGAACTTCAGAACAACTTCTGAGCAACTATGTACAAAAAATGCAGATAGCAACAGTCTCTTCTTAAGAGCACTAAAGGCTCCTTGGTGTACCTCCTTAGATCCCTGATGATTCCATCTTTTGACCCAGCTGCCTGAGGATACCCCTGAGCAAGGGAGCCCAGGAGCTACCAATTGAACAGTCCCAGATGATAAGCTACTTGGGTATTACACCTGACCGCCCTCTCCCAGGGGCTGTAGGAGTACTCACACTGTTCTCTCCTGCTAGCTTAGTGGGTTGGTTGCTGTCTTCAGGCCTCATGCTGGGCTTGCTTCTTCCCTGTTGTTCAGGCTGGACGTTGAAGCAGTGGAGATCCTCCTCTCCAGCATCCTGCCTGCAGGTAGGCTCCCCTCCCTGGGGCCCCCTCTCAGGCTACACACTTAAGCCCTCCTCACTCCATCTTCCACCCTGCACTGCCCACTACTCCCCAGGCTCTGTCATATTTAAGGGTTGCCCTGGACACCACACCCAGCCTCCTGCCAGGGGATTGGCCAGGGTCCCTCAAACATGCATATCTGAGCTTCCTCCCCTCCACCACCCCTCTTCCAGAAAGTTCTCTAGTTTCTTGGAAGGTGAGAGGGCTCCAGAAGCCCTGACCTGCAGAACCTCTCTAACCTGTCCTGAGGTGAACTTCTGCCTCACTCCTAGGCTGACCCATCCCAGGCTGCTACTCAGCCTCTATCTAAAAAAAAAAATGAAAAAACAAAACTCCCTAGTTAAGCCCAGGGGGTGTTACATGTGTAAATAATATTTTGTTTATTAGGTGAAAATGTACTCCTGAAAATTTGCTGAAATTTGAATTAAGTTCTGAACTTTCCAAAATGAAGAGACTTGTAAATGTACTTACCGGTCCTGCAGTATGACCAGGGGAGGACAGCTTTTGAGGCTTTACTGACTGGATTTTCTGCTGTGCATATATAGGTAAAGTTGGGGGAGATGGGATTGGGGGGGATGTGTGCTAGGAGAGGGGGATTGAGGGGATTTGTGTTAAGAGGGGAAATTGAGGGGGGGGTTGTGCCAGGAAGGGGGATTTGTGCTGGAGGGGGGATTGTTATGAGTTGTGGTAGGAGGGGGGATGGGGCGGGAATTTGTACTGGGAGAGAGGCGTGGAGAGGGAGTGTTGTGCTAGGAGGGAGTACTAGTTGGGGGATTGGGGGGAGGTTGTGCTAGGAGGGGGGATTTGGAGGGGATTTGTGCTGGGAGATGGGATTGGGGGGATGTGTGCTAGGAGAGGGGGATTGGGGGGATTTGTGTTAGAAGGGGAAATGGGGGGGGTTGTGCCAGGAGTGGGGATTTGTGCTGGAGGGGGGATTGTTATGAGTTGTGCTAGGAGGGGGGATGTGGGTGGGGAGGAAAGATGGGAAGGGTCATTTGGAGGGGGTTGTGCTAGGTGGTGGGATTGGGGGGGAGAGGATTTTTGGTAGGGTGGATGATTTGAGTGGGAAGAGGATGTGTGCTAGGAGGGGTGAAGTAGAACTACAGTTGATGTTTTAATTTTCTTTTTTTTTGGGGGGGGTTCAAGAACCCAGCCCTGTCCATTCCCAGACATAGCAGGCAAAGCACAGGTTCACAATCAAGTGTGAAGTGTAACTCTAGGTGCAAGTATAAGCCGTGTTGTACCTACCTTCTCGGCAGTACTTCCAGGGGAGGACATGTTTCGAGACGTTACTGACGGGATTTTCTGCTGTACATACATAGGTGAAGTTGACATGACTTGGCGGTACAACCACAACGCCCTGCGTATCATTAATGTCAGTGCTGTTTAAACACGTCCAGGCGACGGTCACATTGCTGCTATTTACTGAACACGTCAAGATGACCTCACACGTCTTATTATCGGTGACATTGGATGTGATGACGACATCCTCAGCCGTTAAGTTTCCTAAAGGAAAAAAAAAACATAGAGCGTCAGACATCCCTCCAGAGAAGTATTGCCGCTCCCGCTCCCCACCGTGATGTTGAGTTTCTCATACACCTTCCTGAAGCATCCAACCATCCCAACCATCCATGAAAAACACCCACGAATAGGCATCATGATTTATTCCCATGGACGTCCTCCCAGAACATGCCCCAATCGGCGCGCACCCGGCGATCTTCATGATCGCTCTGTCCTATGGACACAGTTGATCACATGATGAGGTAAAAGGCCAATCACAGCGGCCTTTTACCACGTGATCAGCCGTGTCCAATGACATGGCAGATCACAATGGAAATACAGTTGTCGGTTGCACTTTCCTCACGTTGTCGCAGCATGAGAAAAGTACTGGTGATAATCGGCAATGTGAAAGGGGAGATCTGCACTAATAATCAGGGCAACCCATCAGTGCCCAGCAGTCCTACATATCAGTGCCCAGCAGTCCCACCCAGCAGTGCCCAGCAGTCCCACTCAGCAGTGCCCAGCAGTCCCACCCAGCAGTCCCACCCAGCAGTGCCCAGCAGTCCCACCCATCAGTGCCCAGCAGTCCCACCCAGCAGTCCCATTAGTGCCCAGCAGCAGTTGAATGCAGCTGCTCGGCCATGGAAACCCATTCCATGAAGCTCTCTACGCACTGTTGTTGGGCTCATCTGAAGGCCACACCAAGTTTGGAGGTCTTTAGCTGTTGACTCTGCAGACAGTTGGCGACTTCTGCGCACTGTGCGCTTCAGCATGCACTGACCCCGCCCTGTCATGTGACGTGGCCTACCACTTGGTGGCTGAGTTGCTGTTGTTCCCAGTTGCTTCCACTTTGTTATAATCCCACTAACAGTTGAGCGTGGAATATTTAGTAGCCAGGAAATGTCACGGATGGACTTATTGCACAGGTGACCACCTATCACAGGACCACGCTTGGAGTCACTGAGCTCCTGAGAGCGACCCATTCTTTCACCAATGTTTGTAGAAGCCGTCTGCATGCCTAGGGGCTTGATTGTATACACCTGTGTCCATGGAGGGGATTGGAACACCTGAATCACATGATTGGGAGGGGACTGGAACACCTGAATCACATGATTGGGAAGGCGGGCCAATACTTTTGGCAATATAGTGGACCTAACCTGTCAGAGAGTGATTGGTTGTACAGTCATGTCCTTTTTACAGAGATTCTGGACCATGACACTTCTTAATCAACAGGATTATTAGAGTGTGCATGTCCTCCCCCATCCTAGTATTGAATGACAACCAGTATCGTGTTCCACATCAAAGAATGTGTGCAGCAGCTAGAAAATGGTGGATCTCTTGGAGCTTGGTTAGTATGGGCAAGAGAAGACAGTGGTTGGAAAATAAGTCCTCTCCTGAAGGTTTTGTAATGGAAGAGAAGATATAATTGCACGCACCTTAAGGCAGACCAGGTGCCTAGGAGCTGTCTGAGATATCTGAAGCGGCAGTTCAATACGGCACAGTTGGCAGTAGCTGACCAGACGCTCAGGTTGACCACGCGAACTTGAAGATGTTACTAATGGGCATTTCTGAGAACAAAATGTCGCTGTACACCGTGGCCTGGGATCAATCATCCTTAGGGATGGGCACCCTCTGTCTAGTGTCAAATCGGCATTGCTAAAGATAATACTTACTGAACACTGTGAGATGGTATCTGCAGATCAGTGTGTCTTCACTAGTGATGATTTGTCCCCGGTAGGTCCCCTGGTCTTCCAGTCTCAGCTCAGTTAGGATTAAGGATCCATCAGATGTGTTGCTCAGTCTTCCTTTATACTCTTTATAGTCAATATCAACAGGTCCTCCTGGTTTTGTTGTGGCGATAATAGCATCAGTTTTTTCAAATGTCCAAATAATTTTTCTGACCCCAGTGTAGCTGACTTGTAGAGTGGCAGCTCCTCCCACAGCGCCAGTGACATTTTTCTCACAGGGGTCCTCACTCATCACATCTGATAAAGAAGAACAAGGCTTATGTTAGCGGTCACAAATATTATATTTATGCTGGAGGACTGAATCGCTCTATAAAGAGGAGTTCTGCCCCCCCTCTCCGCCCAAAAAAAGTAAAAGTCTGACTGTTAATATTAGGGCACTCACCTGTCCATGAGTACAGCGGTGTCCTCACCCCAAGCTGATTCTTTAATTGGCTGTCGGGTGCTGGCACCGCCATCTTGACTAAGGGAAACCGGCAGTGAAGGCTTGCGGCTTCACAGCCGGTTTCTTACTGCGCATGCGCGAATCGCGCTGTGCATTGTGAATGGGGCCTGTTAATGTCCCAGACAGATGCAGGGGGAGGGAGGGAGGCCAAACTTGTCATAACTTGGTATCCACCCCCCCCAAAAAAAAGGTGCAAATGTGGCAGCGGGGGGGGGGGGGGGTGAAACTCCACTTTAACTTTTAAATATAAATAGAATAAACCAGAATGCAGTTTTCTAGACTGACATGTTGTGGGGCTTGCTGAAGGATAGAATAAGTGAATCACACTCTCACCCTCCCCTCCCCTCTTTTCTCCCCCCCCCCCCTCCCCTTTCCTCCCCTCTCCTCCCGATCCCCTCTCTCCTCTCCTCTTTCCTCTACTCTTTTCTCTCCTCTTTCCACTCCTCTTTCCTTTCCTTTTTCCTCTCCTCTCCTCTTTCCTCTCCTCTCCTCTTTCCTCTCCTCTTTCCTCTCCCCTTTCCTTTCCTCTTTCCTCTCTCTCCTCTTCTCTCCTCTCCTCTTTCCTCTCCTCTCCTCTCCTTTTTCCTCTCCTCTCCTCTTTCCTTTCCTCTCTCTCCTCTCCTCTCCTCTCCTTTTTCCTCTCCTCTCCTCTCCCTCTCCTCTTTCCTCTCCTCTCCTCTCCCTCTCTTCTTTCCTCTCCTCTCATCTCCTCTGCCCTGTCTTCTCCTCTTTCCTCTCCTCTTTCCTGTCCTCTTTCCTCTCCTCTTTCTTTTCCCCTTTCCTCTCTCTCCACTCCTCTCCTCTTTCCTCTCCTCTTTCTTCTCCTCTTTCCTTTCCTCTTTCCTCTCTCTCCTCTCCTTTCTCCTCACCTCTCTCCTCTTTCTTCTCCTCTTTCCTTTCCTCTCTCCTTTATCTCCTCTTCTCTCCTTTCCTTTCCTCTCCTCACCTCTCTCCTCTCCTTTTTCCTTTCCTCTTCTCTCCCTCTCCTCTTTCCTCTCCTCTTTTCTCCTCTCCTCTTTCCTCTCCTCTCCTCTTTCCTCTCCCCTCACCTCTCCTCTCCCTCTCCTCTTTCCTCTCGTCTCCTTTTTCCTCTCCTCTCCCCTCTCCTCTTTCCTCTCCTCTTTCCTTTCCTCTCCCCTTTTCTATCATTTCCTCTTCTCTCCTCTTCCCTCCCCTTCCCTCTCCTCTCCCCTCTCCTCCCCTTCTTCCCTTTCCTCTTCCCTTCTTCCCTCTCCTCTCCCCTCTTCTCTCCTCTCCCCTTTTCTCTCCTCTCCTCTCCCCCCTGTTGTGGGCCTTTTGAATTATGTCTCAAAAATATGACTTTATCAAGACATAATATTATATGACAAGCAGCTCAATATAGCCGGATGTTAAGGGGTTAATTTGTCTTGGTTGGAAAGTCGAATGACCATCTGGCTGGAGAGGTGTAGACGGTGGGTGAAGGGATTTTTTTTCCTCCTAGAGACAATATACTATTTTGAAGTTCTACAGGTGGTCAAACACCATTATTCAGACTTCAATAGCAGGAAAACATATACAAGGTCTGGACATGACAATAGAGGAACCAAACTGATTGTCTGAGAGCTTGTAAACCCAAACCTTGTAGAGTGTGATAAACCAACAGACCTCTGAAACTATCACAATATACTATTGTCCACCAAGGGTGAAAGTATTAAGAGTTGTTTACCGTGATTCCAATACAAGAGCCAGGCAAACAGAGAGTTTTTCCCTACACATAGAAAATGTTGGTTCTAAAACTAAGAAGTTAAATTCAGGACATTTAAGTCTAAAAATTGACTGTATATAGCTACAAAGATATACTACAAAAACATATTATAAATGAGATGTTATAAAGGATAGGTTTCACACACCACCAAATATTCAGCAATGGGAACTATATATCACTAACTTGAGTATTGAGATGATGGAAAGTAAGATGTATTATAAACTAGCATTAGTTACATGTCTTATCAGGAAACAGACAGGATGGTATTTCCAGAAGGAATAACTGAATATACACATATATTCCATGGTTCTTATTTAGAATATTATAGGTATGATCACTTCTATATCTGGAAAAAGCCGTATATTTAATTCCTGAAATTACCTTAAGCTTCCACCCGAGGTATGAGTCATCTCAAATACTCAAATTGTTCTATGATACATGACTGCCATCTGGTAGGCAGGTGAGAAATAGCTTATGTACACACATTTCTCAACTAGCCAATCAAGAAGCCTGGTGGGAAGGTATCTTAGAACAATGGATTAGTTGGTATAAAAGCCCTTGTACCTTTAAGAAAAAGAAAAAACTCATCAAAAGAAAAAAAAACTCATCAAGAAAAAACTCATCAAAAGAAAAGACCTCGGCAAAAGATAACCTGACTGAAGAAAGACCTGATTCTGAATAACTACTCTTCCATACTTTCAAACTTCCTAAAACTTTACTAAATTTCTAAACCTCTATCCTTATAACTTCCTACATTCTCCCATACTAAATATCTATCACTTGCCCTATAATATCATTTCTGAAGGCGTTCCATTGCCAGCTAAATCCACGGGAGAGTTTCCTAGTCTGAATGCCGGGTGCGGTGAGATTGTTTATTTGATTTTGCATTACCTATTTTCTCTGTTGTGTGGAATCATAAAATTACCTTAGTGTATCACAACAATATTGGGTAGTTAGATATATGTAGAGAGATCCTGTTTTCCTGTTTCGAAATTGTGTGGTGTCAAATTATAAATTTTTTTTATATTTCATAATTTATTGAATATTAATAATCAGAGTATAATATATCAAGGGCTAGCTTCTTGCAATCCTATGGCCACGGCTTGTGAGAATATAACCTTTGAGATACTCGAAATTGTTAATTATTAATAAATTTAATTAATAATCAGATCATTTAAAAATTGTGATATTGATGTAATTAGTTAGAAACCTTATTATTGTGTTTTACATTGGTAGGATATATCTTTGATTGTGTGTATCAATATTCATCTATCACCAGTCTTTTGCGTTTTGTGTTAATATATATATAATTTTTGTACATAAATAAATTTTTATATTTATCTATTATAAGGCAAATTTTGTGTGTATGGTACGAAATCATATTGGCTAAAAGAATTCAAGGTATAATAATAAGTGGTGATCAAATTATCAAGGTGTCCAAATTATTGGTTTACTAAATATTTGCCGTATTTTAACGGCTGGAGGCACTGTAATATTTCATCTAAGGGAAAGGGACACGCCCTTTATAAGTAAAATATATCCTTACATAAACCACCACAGTATCATGGAGGAAAAGTGCCCCATCATTGGTGTCAGTGGGAGGAATAGTGCCCCATCATTGGTGTCAGGGGGAGGAAAAGTGCCCCATCATTGGTATCAGTGGGAGGAATAGTGCTCCATCATTGGTATCAGTAGGAGGAATAGTCCCCCATCATTGGTGTCAGTGGGAGGAATAGTGCTCCATCATTGATATCAGTAGGAGGAATATTGCCCCATCATTGGTATCAGTGGGAGGAATAGTGCCCCATCATTGGTATCAGTGGGAGGAATAGTGTCCCATCATTGGTATCAGTGGGAGGAATAGTACCCCATCATTGGTATCAGTGGGAGGAATAGTACCCCATCATTGGTATCAGTGGGAGGAATAGTGTCCCATCATTTGTATCAGTGGGAGGAATAGTGTCCCATCATTTGTATCAGTGGGAGGAATAGTGCTCCATCATTGATATCAGTGGGAGGAATAGTGCCCCCTCATTGGTGTCAGTGGGAGGAATAGTGCCCCCTCATTGGTGTCAGTGGGAGGAATAGTGCCCCATCATTGATATCAGTAGGAGGAATATTGCCCCATCATTGGTATCAGTGGGAGGAATAGTGCTCCATCATTGATATCAGTGGGAGGAATAGTGCCCTTTCATTGGTGTCAGTGGGAGGAATAGCGCCCCATCATTGGTATCAGTGGGAGGAATAGCGCCCCATCATTGGTATCAGTGGGAGGAATAGTGCCCCATCATTGGTATCAGTGGGAGGAATAGTGCCCTTTCATTGGTGTCAGTGGGAGGAATAGTGCCCCATCATTGGTATCAGTAGGAGGAATAATGCTCCATCATTGGTATCAGTGGGAAGAATAGTGTCCCATCATTGATATCAGTGGGAGGAATAGCGCCCCATCATTGGTATCAGTGGGAGGAATAGTGCCCCATCATTGGTATCAGTGGGAGGAATAGTGTCCCATCATTGGTATCAGTGGAAGGAATAGTGCCCCATCATTGGTGTCAGTGGGAGGAATAGTGCCCCATCATTGGTATCAGTAGGAGGAATAATGCTCCATCATTGGTATCAGTGGGAAGAATAGTGTCCCATCATTGATATCAGTGGGAGGAATAGTGCCCCATCATTGGTATCAGTGGGAGGAATAGCGCCCCATCATTGATATCAGTAGGAGGAATAGTGCCCCATCATTGGTATCAGTGGGAGGAATAGTGCCCCATCATTGGTATCAGTGGGAGGAATAGCGCCCCATCATTGGTATCAGTGGGAGGAATAGTGCCCCATCATTGGTATCAGTGGGAGGAATAGTGCCCCATCATTGGTGTCAGTGGGAGGAATAGCGCCCCATCATTGGTATCAGTGGGAGGAATAGCGCCCCATCATTGGTATCAGTGGGAGGAATAGTGCCCCATCATTGGTATCAGTGGAAGGAATAGTGCCCCATCATTGGTATCAGTGGGAGGAATAGTGCCCCATCATTGGTATCAGTGGGAGGAATAGTGCCCCATCATTGGTATCAGTGGGAGGAATAGTGCCCCATCATTGGTATCAGTGGGAGGAATAGTGTCCCATCATTGGTATCAGTGGGAGGAATAGTGCCCCATCATTGGTGTCAGTGGGAGGAATAGTGCCCCATCACAATAAAATAAACATTCCCCAGTAAACTGTTGAAAATTCCTACCCCAGCATCTCAACTTTCATTGCTGTAGGATCCTGCTCTGTCTGCACTGCTTCCCTGAACTACACAGGAAAGGGTTAGTGCAGTCTCCAACCAGTCTGTTAGTTTTGGAGAAGGGAGGAACAGGGAAGTATCTTACCATTCTAAGCTATGGGGCTGTGTGTTTCTATTGATGCACACAATGAAGGGAGACACAGCTCTAGTCCCTGCATACAAGGGTGGAAGGGTGAAGCCACCTTGAAACAGAAATCCTGGAACATCAGTTATGGCACTTGATTAAATCGGAACATAGGCAAGGATTAAAAGATAAGTAAAGCAACTGCTGAAATTATTTGAAAATCATGCATATACTTTATGTGGCACAAGTTTTTTATATATTTCTATATTTATTTTATATACTTTATGTTGGATTGATTTTTTAAAATCTTTTTTTCTCTATTGTTTAGGGCCAGTTTGAGAAGCCCTCCTGTGGTGGAATGGTGACTTTACAGCTGGGTTCACCTAACTCTTGTTAGCAATACGACTACAGAGGAGAATACGGTATGTACAATATCTGGTGTTGAGTTGATGGTTTTGTGGCACTGTGGAGACATCTAGCCGTGAAAAAGCAGAACACAGATCAGATCTCAAGTCTTGGTTTTCCGAGATGTCCTCCAGGATAACACCCACCAAATCAGACTTTGTTTTTATTGATAATGTTTCGCTCATGGCATGAACAAATTCTATGTGTTTTGGAGGCCAAGCAGACGTCCCCTGCATCAGGCTCCAGAATTTTGATCGTGCACAAATGGATTCGGATAAACCAATGCCAGGCAAATCTGTGGTTTTCTATTTGTTTCAGTTTGTAGGCTATGCCAGTGTTAACAAGTGCAGTGAACGGGTTCCTTTTTGTCCGGTGTCTTCTTCTATGAAGATTCACCCATCTATTGGTGCTAGTGATCAAAAAAGAAAATGAAAGGAAATCCAAAATGTTAAAGTTGTCCCTAGAATAAATGGTTAAGGGAAATATTCGAATGATGCACCTGTTCTAGGATCGATGACTTTCATGACTCAAATCCCTGTTGGGTAGGACCATGTCAAAAGAGTAGGAGAGGGTCTGGCAGTAACCAATGTGCTACATTTTGGATTTTCCTTTCATTTTCTAGTTGTCCCTAGAATAAAGGGTTATGGGAAATATTCAAATGGGGCACATGTTCTAGGATCAATGACTTTCATGACTCGAGTCCCTGTTGGGTAGGAACACGTCAAAAGAGTAGGAGAGGGTCTGGTGGTAACCAATGTGCTACATTTTGGATTTTCCTTTCACTTTCTAGTTGTCCCTAGAATAAAAGGTTAAGGAAAATATTCAAATGGAGCACCTGTTCTAGGATCTATGACTCTCATGACTCTAGTCCCTGTTGGGTAGGAACACGTCAAAAGAGTAGGAGAGGGTCTGGCGGTAACCAATGTGCTACATTTTGGATTTTTCTTTAATTTTCTAGTTGTCCCTAGAATAAAGGGTTAAGGGAAATATTCAAATGGCGCGCCTGTTCTAGGATCAATGACTTTCATGACTCGAGTCCCTGTTGGGTAGGAACACGTCAAAAGAGTAGGAGAGAGTCTGGCGGTAACCAATGTGCTACATTTTGGATTTTTCTTTCATTTTCTAGTTGTCCCTAGAATAAAGGGTTAAGGGAAATATTCAAATGGAGCGTCTGTTCTAGGATCAATGAATTTCATGACTCGAGTCCCAGTTGGGTAGGAACACGTCAAAAGAGTAGGAGAGGGTCTGGTGGTAACCAATGTCCTACATTTTGGATTTTCCTTTCACTTTCTAGTTGTTCCTAGAATAAAAAGTTAAGGGAAATATTCAAATGGGGCACCTGTTCTAGGATCAATGACTTTCATGACTCAAATCCCTGTTTGGTAGGAACACATCAAAAAAGTAGGAGAGGGTCTGGTAGTAACCAATGTGCTACATTTTGGATTTTCCTTTCATTTTCTAGTTGTCCCTAGGATGAGGGGTTAAGGGAAATATTCAAATGGGGCACCTGTTCTAGGATCAATGATTTTCATGACTCGAGTCCATGTAGGGTAGGAACACAACAAAAGAGTAGGAGAGGGTCTGGCAGTTACCAATGTGCTACATTTTTTATTTTCCTTTCACTTTCTAGCTGTTCTTAGAATAAAAGGTTAAGGGAAATATTCAAATGGGGCACCTGTTCTAGGATCAATGATTTTCATGACTCGAGTCCATGTTGGGTAGGAACACATCAAAAGAGTAGAAGGTCTAGCGGTAACCAATGTGCTACATTTTGGATTTTCCTTTCACTTTCTAGTTGTCCCTAGAATACAAGGCTAAGGAAAATATTCAAATGGGACACCTGTTCTAGGATCGTTGACTTTCATGACTCGAGTCCATGTTGGGTAGGAACATGTCAAAAGAGTAGAAGGTCTGGCGGTAACCAATGTGCTACATTTTCGATTTTCCTTTCATTTTCTAGTTGTCCCTAGAATAAAAGATTAAGGGAAATATTCAAATGATGCACCTGTTCTATAATCAATGACTTTCATGACTCGAGTCTCTGTTGGGTAGGAACACGTCAAAAGAGTAGGAGAGGGTCTGGTGGTAACCAATGTGCTACATTTTGGATTTTCCTTTCACTTTCTAGTTGTCCCTAGAATACAAGGTTAAGGGAAATATTCAAATGGGGCACCTGTTCTAGGATCAATGACTTTCATGACCTGTTGGGTAGGAACACGTCAAAAGAATAGGAGAGGGTCTGGCGGTAACCGATGTGCTATGTTCTAGCTTTGCGAGCAGTGAGGCCAGTATTTTGTTTGCATCTGGATACTGCAGGGAGGATGTTCTCATGCATGTGTACTGTCTAAGAGCGGAATTCTTCTCAGTTTGAGATTTTTTTGTCTCTGGGACAGGAAGTTAAGGGAAATTTCCCTAATGCTAAAGAAAGTAAACCGAAACGAGCAAATAGTAGTCACCACGCCCCACCACATTTCTGATCTTTCAGAAATGTCTATGATGATCAACCCAAACAGGAATGTAACAGAGTTCTTAAATTCAACAGCCCTCACAGAGGCAAGGATCTTTAATTTATATTTTAGAACATTCTGACATTAAACTTAACAATATGAAATAATGTGTTAATGAAAAGATAATGGTGCAAAAAAAATATTTACAGAATACATATTCCAAGAAGGACCATTTGCAAAAGTAAAACTAAAGGGATTTAAAGTGAAGAGTACCTGGTCTTTGGTTCCGTGCAGAATAAGTCCACTCTGGTATCAGAGTCACTGGCTCTCACAAAGAATTCTTTGCATTCCTTCTTAGTTCGTATTGTATGGAGAGTTCTGAAGCTGCAAAAGCAGCCTATACTTCAGGTTCTAAAAAGGGTGTTCACAGTATTGCCATGACTGACCATTTCCAAGGGTCTGAGGGGTGCTAAAGTGTTTTATGGTGCTCCAGAGAATACTGCCTTAATGGCAATTATTCTAGCTGTATTTATATTTCCAGATGCCACAGTTTCACAATCCACCATATTTTTAAACAGAAATTATAATTTGATACACACCAAATATGATATGAATGCAAACAGAAGGAAATTATAATTTGATAGATGCCAAATATGATATGAATACAAACAGATATTATGATATGATAGACACCAAATATCTTATGAATCCAAACAGAAAGAAATTATGATTTGATAGATGCCAAATATGATATGAATCCAAAGAGAAAGACATTTTGATTTGATAGACGCCAAATATGATATGAATCCAAAAAGAAAGAAATTTTGATTTGATAAACACCAAATATGATATGAATCCAAACAGAAAGAAGTTATAATTTGATAGACACCAAATATGAGATGAATCCAAACAGAAAAAAAATTTGAATGGATAGACACCAAATATGATATTAATCCAAAGAGAAAAAAAATTGTATTTGATAGACACCAAATATGACATGCATCCAAACAGAACGAAATTATGATTTGATAGACACCAAATATGAGATGAATCAAAAAAGAAAGAAATTTTGATTTGATTAACACCAAATATGATATGAATCCAAACAGAAAGAAGTTATAATTTGATAGACAACAGATATGATATGAATCCAAACAGAAAGAAATTATGATTTGATAGATGCCAAATATGATATGAATCCAAAGAGAAATACATTTTGATTTGATAGATACCAAATATGATATGAATCCAAACAGAAATACATTTTTATTTGATAGACACCAAATATGATATGAATCTAAACAGAAAGAAATTATAATTTGATAGACACCAAATGTGATATGAATACAAACAGATACAGTATTATGATTTGATAGACACCAAATATATGTATTCAAACAGAAATAAATTATAATATGATAAACACCAAATGTGATATGAATCATTGCTTTGGCTTGGCAGTTTAATAAAGCAGACTCAGAATGTACATTTGTCCAGACCATTCAAAATACCTTTTTTTATGGCAGGTCTATGATAGGGATCCACTGTGTGCAACACGAATACCCTATTCTCTCCACACACCTTGATATCTCCAGAACATAATGCCATTGCACAGTACAATCTGCACTATTTGAAGAGAAAATGAAGACCTGTTTTTACATAGGGCCTGGTTGTTTTAGTCTCAAGAGCTGACTACCTATATTACACCGCTAGTGCACTGGAAGCTGCTATTATTTGAGAAAAAGGTTTTTGGACAGAAATAACTGTCTTCTTTGGTTAAATAGAAAACCTTTTTCATATAATCTGTACCAAAAGCTGCATTATTGGAAGAATGCATTAAAAAAAAGGTAGAATAATTGGTTACTTAGTTACTTAAGCTAGCAACATGTTTTCTCTTTCAGACTGTTAACACTCATTAGTGGAAAAAATGAGACCTTGTTTGCTCAAGATCGTGCTTAGCTCAGTATTACTCATTATACCTTTGAGAGGAATTTTGGACATGGGTGTGGCAGAGACAATGCTAATGTCCCTTAAGGCTACGTTCACATCTTTGCAAGTGGTGCCGCTGAGGATCTGCATGAAAATCCGCACAGAGGAATGCGGACTCGCGGGCGGGTGCCATTACCTCTAATGGCATGCCGCCCACACTGGAAAACGTAATATGTTAAAAAAATCTGAACACTATATTTTAAAAAAATATATTTTTAAAAATATTTTTCATATATTGTTTATTTTTCAGATTTTAATTTAACATATAAAAAAGTCATTTTAACATATATTTTTACGTATATTTGTAAATGCATTTCAAAAATGAGTTGGGCCGTTTTACCTGGATGGTAAGCCGTGACGTCTTGCCGCCGGCACCTAACATAGGTCCAGCGGCATTCTTTTAAATTGTGAACGGACGTTTTTTGATTGGCTCCCCGGTGACCTAATGTTCACTTCCAGAGCCCACATTAGAGGATACAGGAGCCAAAACACATGTGGCACCAACCCAGAGGAGGGAGCTGTTCCAGTGTTAGCTGACAAGCATCCACCCATCCATTAAGGAGGCCTCTGCCTGGATTCCATCCACACACACCAAAGGAGACGTCTCTATAGCTGCTTACCATCCAGAGGGAGGAGAGTCCATTAAAACGGCCCAACTAATCCATCCCATCCTGAGAGGGGGACCTCTGGTCATACTGATTATATGCGTATTTAAAGATACACATCTGGTGAGTGCGCATTTTTACTATTTATTGGCACGTCACTGGAATTTGAAGTCACCATCAACTCCTGTATCAAGCGCTTTATCACAAACTGTCACTAATTTTAAATATAATTTTATAATTTTATATTATTAGACTTGGTAATATTTTTAAGCGCTGCACTTTTATGTATTTGAGATTACTCAAAAGAGACATTGTCAAGGTGTCAAGATAAAGGTCCTCAAGTTACCACTTAAAGTTTTTGGAGTATTCCGCAGTTACCCTGCACCCACCCAAGTTTAAGCCAGGAACGAAGAATGAAAATGTATACTTCTGGACTCATCATTGTGCTGGAAGAGTGACTGTGACTGTGTGTCAGGCTGCTAGAGCTCCTACTTGGGAAAGAACCTTGGCACCTAAACAGCGGGTCCTTTAGCGGGTGAGTGCTACAACATCAAGAAATTGGGAGCTATAACTCTAAAATAACACACTGTACATCTTAGGTCATGGCTTTATTAGCTTAGCTGGTGTAATATGCAACAGTAACAACAGGACAGACATAACACAGATAAGTCCTTTATGGTCTTTGGTGCAAGTCTATGTAAACAGACGTATGAAGAAGCATTAGGTACAAAGGGATTGGCGAAGACCAGTGAGGGATTTAAAGGGAGTAAACCAGCAGGCCCTGTGGTTCTTCCATGTTACATAAGTCATGAAAGATGTAGTCATTTCTTAAATTTATTGGATGGGATTTATTTAGGCACCAAAACCAACAAATTGATAAAAAAAAATTATTTCATTTTATTGATACAAAAATATGTCAAACAATACAATATGTCAAATCAATGGTGGAGAAGGATCTGGGGGGATCAATGGTGGAGAAGGATCTCGGGGGGTCAATGGTGGAGAAGGATCTGGGGTGGTCAATGGTAAAGAAGGATCTGGGGGGGGGATCAATGGTGGAGAAGGATCTGGGAGGGTCAATGGTGGAGAAGGATCTTGGGGGGATCAATGGTGGAGAAGGATCTGGGGGGATTCAATGGTGGAGAAGGATCTGGGGGGAATCAATGGTGGAGAAGGATCGGGGGGGAATCAATGGTGGAGAAGGATCTGGGGGGATTTAATGGTGGAGAAGGATCTGGGGGGAATCAATGGTGGAGAAGGATCGGGGGGGAATCAATGGTGGAGAAGGATCTGGGACTTCTGGTAGATCACAAGCTTAATAATGGCATGCAATGCCAAGCTGCGGTTTCTAAAGCGAGCAAAACCCTCTCTTGAATTAAAAGAGGTATAGACTCCAGAGAAAGTGATATATATAATCCCCCCCCCCCCCGGTACAAATCATTAGTAATGCCTCATCTGGAATATGCAGTTCAATTTTGGGCAACAATTCACAAAAAGAACATTGGGGAACTGGAGAAAGTACAGAGAAGAGCAACCAAGAGGCATGGAGGAGCTCAGCTATGAGGAAAGATTAGAGGAACTGAATTTATTTTCTACTAAGAAGAGGAGATTAAGGGGGATATGATCTCCATGTATAATACATAAGGAGGGATATGATCTCCATGTTTAATACATAAGGGGGGATATGATCTCCATGTATAATACATAAGGGGGGATATGATCTCCATGTATAATACATAAGGAGGGATATGATCTCCATGTATAATACATAAGGGGGGATATGATCTCCATGTATAATACATAAAGGGGGGATATGATCTCCATGTACAATACATAAGGGGGGATATGATCTCCATGTATAATACATAAGGGGGGATATGATCACCATGTATAATACATAAGGGGGGATATGATCTCCATGTATAATACATAAGGGGGGATATGATCTCCATGTATAATACATAAGGGGGATATGATCTCCATGTATAATACATAAGGGGGGGATATAATCTCCATGTATAATACATAAGGGGGGATATGATCACCATGTATAATACATAAGGGGGGATATGATCTCCATGTATAATACATAAGGGGGGATATGATCTCCATGTATAATACATAAGGGGGATATGATCTCCAAGTATAATACATAAGGGGGGATATGATCCCCATGTATAATAGATAAGGAGGGATACGATCTCCATGTATAATACATAAGGGGGGATATGATCTCCATGTATAATACATAAGGGGGGATATGATCACCATGTATAATACATAAGGGGGGATATGATCTCCATGTATAATACATAAGGGGGATATGATATCCATGTATAATATATAAGGGGGGATATGATCTCCATGTATAATACATAAGGGGGGATATGATCTCCATGTATAATTCATAAGGGGGATATGATCTCCATGCATAATACATAAGGGGGGATATGATCTCCATGTATAATACATAAGGGGGATATGATCTCCATGTATAATACATAAGGGGGGATATGATCTCCATGTATAATACATATGGGGGATATGATCTCCATGTATAATACATAAGGGGGGATATGATCTCCATGTATAATACATAAGGGGGGATATGATCACCATGTATAATACGTAAGGGGGGATATGATCTCCATGTATAATACATAAGGGGGGATATGATCTCCATGTATAATACATAAGGGGGATATGATCTCCATGTATAATACGTAAGGGGGATATGATCTCCATGTATAATACATAAGGGGGGATATGATCTCCATGTATAATACATAAGGGGGGGATATGATCTCCATGTATAATACATAAGGAGGGATATGATCTCCATGTTTAATACATAAGGGGGGATATGATCTCCATGTATAATACATAAGGAGGGATATGATCTCCATGTATAATACATAAGGGGGGGATATGATCTCCATGTATAATACATAAGGAGGGATATGATCTCCATGTTTAATACATAAGGGGGAATATGATCTCCATGTATAATATATAAGGGGGGATATGATCTCCATGTATAATACACAAGGGGGGATATGATCTCCATGTATAATACATAAGGGGGGATATGATCTCCATGTATAATACATAAGGGGGGATATAATCTCCATGTATAATACATAAGGGGGGATATGATCTCCATGTATAATACATAAGGGGGGATATGATCTCCATGTATAATACATAAGGGGGGATATGATCACCATGTATAATACATAAGGGGGGATATGATCTCCATGTATAATACATAAGGGGGGGATATGATCTCCATGTATAATACATAAGGGGGGATATGATCCCCATGTATAATACATAAGGAGGGATATGATCTCCATGTATAATACATAAGGGGGATATGATCTCCATGTATAATACATAAGGGGGATATGATATCCATGTATAATATATAAGGGGGGATATGATCTCCATGTATAATACATAAGGGGGGATATGATCTCCATGTATAATTCATAAGGGGGATATGATCTCCATGCATAATACATAAGGGGGATATGATCTCCATGCATAATACATAAGGGGGGATATGATCTCCATGTATAATACATACGGGGGATATGATCTAAATGTATAATACATAAGGGGGGATATGATCTCCATGTATAATAGATAAGGGGGGATATGATCACCATGTATAATACATAAGGGGGGATATGATCTCCATGTATAATACATAAGGGGGATATGATCTCCATGTATAATACATAAGGGGGGATATGATCTCCATGTATAATACATAAGGGGGATATGATCTCCATGTATAATACATAAGGGGGATATGATCTCCATGTATAATACATAAGGGGGGATATGATCTCCATGTATAATACATAAGGAGGGATATGATCCCCATGTATAATACATAATCAGGGATATGATCTCCATGTATAATACATAAGGGGGGATATGATCTCCATGTATAATACATAATCAGGGATATGATCTCCATGTATAATACATAAGGGGGATATGATCTCCATGTATAATACATAAGGGGGATATGATCTCCATGTATAATACATAAGGGGGATATGATCTCCATGTATAATACATAAGGGGGATATGATCTCCATGTATAATACATAAGGGGGGATATGATCTCCATGTATAATACATAAGGGGGATATGATCTCCATGTATAATACATAAGGGGGATATGATCTCCATGTATAATACATAAGGGGGATATGATCTCCATGTATAATACATAAGGGGGATATGATCTCCATGTATAATAAATAAGGGGGATATGATTAGAGATGAGCGAATCGAAGTAGGCGAAGTGGAATTCGAGTCGAATATTGGAAATTTTTCCTAAAATGGCGGCGGACATGTGCGGCGACGGAGCGGGGATGTCTGGGAAGGCGCGCAGACAAGGCGCGCTGACCCATAATGCATTCCTTAATGACATGTGATCGCATTAGCCAATCAGCAGCCAGCCAGCCAGCACTGTGTAATGGTCGAGCTATAAATAGCGGCCATTTTAGAATTCTTCATTTGCCTCCAGTCATTGAACAGAGGCAGACCGCTCTGTATTAGGGACAGAGTTAGGGCAACAGAAACGTTACTTGGGGACAGAGAAACGTTACTTAGGGACAGAGAACCATTACTCAGGGACACAGAATTGTTACTTAGGGCCACAGAAACGTTATTAGGGCCACAGAATTGTTACTCAGGGACAGACAGAATTGTTACTGAGTGCCAGAGAATTGTTACTTAGGGCCACAGAAACTTTAGTTAGGGCCACAGAATTGTTACTCAGGGACAGACACAGAATTGTTACTGAGGGCCACAGAACTGTTACTTAGGGCCACAGAAACGTTATTAGGGCCACAGAATTGTTACTCAGGGACAGACAGAATTGTTACTGAGTGCCAGAGAATTGTTACTTAGGGCCACAGAAACTTTAGTTAGGGCCACAGAATTGTTACTCAGGGACAGACACAGAATTGTTACTGAGGGCCACAGAACTGTTACTTAGGGCCACAGAAACGTTATTAGGGCCACAGAATTGTTACTCAGGGACAGACAGAATTGTTACTGAGTGCCAGAGAATTGTTACTTAGGGCCACAGAAACTTTAGTTAGGGCCACAGAATTGTTACTCAGGGACAGACACAGAATTGTTACTGAGGGCCACAGAACTGTTACTTAGGGCCACAGAAACGTTATTAGGGCCACAGAATTGTTACTCAGGGACAGACAGAATTGTTACTGAGTGCCAGAGAATTGTTACTTAGGGCCACAGAAACTTTAGTTAGGGCCACAGAATTGTTACTCAGGGACAGACACAGAATTGTTACTGAGGGCCACAGAACTGTTACTTAGGGCCACAGAAACGTTAGTTAGGGCCACAGAATTGTTACTCAGGGACAGACACAGAATTGTTACTGAGGGCCACAGAACTGTTACTTAGGGCCACAGAAACGTTATTAGGGCCACAGAATTGTTACTCAGGGACAGACAGAATTGTTACTGAGTGCCAGAGAATTGTTACTTAGGGCCACAGAAACTTTAGTTAGGGCCACAGAATTGTTACTCAGGGACAGACACAGAATTGTTACTGAGGGCCACAGAACTGTTACTTAGGGCCACAGAAACGTTAGTTAGGGCCACAGAATTGTTACTCAGGGACAGACACAGAATTGTTACTGAGGGACACAGAACTGTTACTTAGGGCCACAGAAACGTTAGTTAGGGCCACAGAATTGTTACTCAGGGACAGACACAGAATTGTTACTGAGGGCCACAGAATTGTTACTTAGGGCCACAGAAACTTTACTCAGGGACACAGAATTGTTACTGAGGGCCACAGAACCGTTACTTAGGGCCACAGAATTGTTACTCAGGGACAGACACAGAATTGTTACTCAGGGACACAGAATTGTTACTGAGGGCCACAGAACCGTTACTTAGGGCCACAGAAACGTTACTCAGGGACACAGAATTGTTACTGAGGGCCACAGAACCGTTACTTAGGGCCACAGAAACGTTACTCAGGGACACAGAATTGTTACTGAGGGCCACATAACCGTTACTTAGGGCCACAGAATTGTTACTCAGGGACAGACACAGAATTGTTACTGAGGGCCACAGAACCGTTACTTAGGGCCACAGAAACGTTACTCAGGGACACAGAATTGTTACTGAGGGCCACATAACCGTTACTTAGGGCCACAGAAACGTTACTCAGGGACACAGAATTGTTACTGAGGGCCACATAACCGTTACTTAGGGCCACAGAATTGTTACTCAGGGACAGACACAGAATTGTTACTGAGGGCCACAGAACCGTTACTTAGGGCCACAGAATTGTTACTCAGGGACACAGAATTGTTACTGAGGGCCACAGAACTGTTACTTAGGGCCACAGAATTGTTACTTGGACAGACACAGAATTGTTACTCAGGGACACAGAATTGTTACTGAGGGCCACAGAACCGTTACTTAGGGCCACATAAACGTTACTCAGGGACACAGAATTGTTACTGAGGGCCACATAACCGTTACTTAGGGCCACAGAATTGTTACTCAGGGACAGACACAGAATTGTTACTGAGGGCCACAGAACCGTTACTTAGGGCCACAGAAACGTTACTCAGCGACACAGAATTGTTACTGAGGGCCACAGAACCGTTACTTAGGGCCACATAAACGTTAATCAGGGACATAGAATTGTTACTGAGGGCCACAGAACCGTTACTTAGGGCCACAGAATTGTTACTCAGGGACAGACACAGAATTGTTTCTTGAGGGACACAGAATTGTTACTGAGGGCCACAGAACCGTTACTTAGGGCCACAGAAACGTTAATCAGGGACACAGAATTGTTACTGAGGGCCACAGAACCGTTACTTAGGGCCACAGAATTGTTACTCAGGGACAGACACAGAATTGTTTCTTGAGGGACACAGAATTGTTACTGAGGGCCACAGAACCGTTACTTAGGGCCACAGAAACGTTAATCAGGGACACAGAAGTGTTACTGAGGGCCACAGAACCGTTACTTAGGGCCACAGAAACGTTAATCAGGGACACAGAATTGTTACTGAGGGCCACAGAACTGTTACTTAGGGCCACAGAATTGTTACTCGCACAGACACAGAATTGTTACTCAGGGACACAGAATTGTTACTGAGGGCCACAGAACTGTTACTTAGGGCCACAGAATTGTTACTCGCACAGACACAGAATTGTTACTCAGGGACACAGAATTGTTACTGAGGGCCACAGAACCATTACTTAGGGCCACATAAACATTAATCAGGGACACAGAATTGTTACTGAGGGCCACAGAACCGTTACTTAGGGCCACATAAACGTTAATCAGGGACACAGAATTGTTACTGAGGGCCACAGAACTGTTACTTAGGGCCACAGAATTGTTACTCGGACAGACACAGAATTGTTACTCAGGGACACAGAATTGTTACTGAGGGCCACAGAACCGTTACTTAGGGCCACATAAACATTAATCAGGGACACAGAATTGTTACTGAGGGCCACAGAACCGTTACTTAGGGCCACAGAATTGTTACTCAGGGACACAGAATTGTTACTGAGGGCCACAGAACTGTTACTTAGGGCCACATAAACGTTAATCAGGGACACAGAATTGTTACTGAGGGCCACATAACCGTTACTTAGGGCCACAGAATTGTTACTCAGGGACACAGAATTGTTACTGAGGGCCACAGAACTGTTACTTAGGGCCACAGAATTGTTACTCGGACAGACACAGATTTGTTACTCAGGGACACAGAATTGTTACTGAGGGCCACAGAACCGTTACTTAGGGCCACATAAACGTTAATCAGGTACACAGAATTGTTACTGAGGGCCACAGAACCGTTACTTAGGGCCACAGAATTGTTACTCAAGGACACAGAATTGTTACTGAGGGCCACAGAACTGTTACTTAGGGCCACAGAATTGTTACTCGGACAGACACAGAATTGTTACTCAGGGACACAGAATTGTTACTCAGGGACACATAATCGTTGAATTAAAGAGTATGTCAGACAACATGCAGAGGAGTGGCAGAGGAGGCAATGTTTCAGGAGCGAGCAGACGTGGCATCAGAGGAAGGGGTCGAGGCAGCACTAGTCGCAGCCAGAGGCCAGTGCTCCCGGTGTCATCCAGCGGTCGTGTCTCCACCGACAACCCTGCCGTCATCGATTGGTTGGCTCGGTCGTCTTCCTCTTCCCAGGTCACCTATGACACCTACAGCCAACGGTCGGTGGGTACGTCAGACACAACCGTTAGTTGGCATGGCCCGGGAGCAAGCCCACTGAAATCACATGTCCTCTACCTGCCCCTGTCCTTTGGTGTTCCCTCACCAAGCGAAGTATCGCATGCTGTGGGCTCAGCCCCACTGTACAGTGAGGAAGAGCTAACAGAGGGCGGTCAGGAACGGGGGGAGACATCCGCCTTTTCAGCAGCCAGGCGAACAAGTACTGGCGAGGAGAGTGGCTCGGTAGCCGGTCTAGAGACAGGTCTGTCTCCTGACCCAGACGCAGCCGAGGGGGCTAGTAGTGAGGCGGAGACCCTACTTGATGATGAGGAGGTTGATCGCACTTGGCTGCCTCGTCGTCATCAGGCAATTTCTTCCGCATCATCAGGAGAAGAGGGTGCCAGCTTGGCAGCGAGCGAAACAGTCGGTGGGTTGCCCAGGAGGCAGCAGGGTCGCATCAGTGTCAGTGGAGCCAAACGGCCATGGAGTAGAGCACCAGCTCCATTGCAGCCTACCACCACGGCCAGTAGTGGTGCCGGTGCGCACGGAGGAAGTAGCAGTCAGCCAGTGAGGAGTAGCGGGGGCAAAGTTTCCTACTCAGTGGTGTGGCAATTTTTCGTCAAGCCGCCCGAGGAAGTAAACGTAGCCGTATGTCGACTATGTGGCCTGAAATGCAAGCGTGGCCAGGGGGCCCATGTTGGGACTACAGCGTTGCGTCAGCATATGCAGCGTCACCATTCGGTGGCCTGGGAAAACCGTGATAAAGATACGGCGGTTCTGCCTGCCCCAGCCCCCGCTCCATCACCCGCTCCGTTACTTGCTCCGTCACCCGACGTCGTCAATCGCCCTCTATCAGCCAGTCAAGGCTCCAACACCTCTGCTGAGGGGAGTTGTCGCTCGTTGGCATCTTCCGCTCGTTCAGATGCTCCTTCTCCTGCTACTCCTCTTCTCGGATTCCGTCAACAGTCTTTCTTGGAATCCGTTTCCAAGAGACAACAGTTTGCGAGCACGCACCCGACGGTGCAAAAGCTGAACGTCCTCCTGTCCAAGTTGCTGGTGCTGCAGTCCCTCCCTTTCCAACTGGTGGACTCAGCACCTTTCCGAGAAATGATGGCTTGTGCCGCGCGCGGGGGGGAGTGCCAAGCCGTCATTTCTTCGCCATAAAGGCAGTGCCAGCCCTGCATTCACATGTAGAAGAGATGGTGGGCCAGTCTTTGAGCATGTCGGTCTCTGCCAAAGTGCACGGCAGCGCCGACGTGTGGAGCTGTAACTACGGTCAGGGACAGTACATGTCATTTACGGCCCACTGGGTGAACGTGGTGCCGGCACAGCCGCACCAGCAACTTGGACAGGTCACGACGCTTTTGCCTCCACGTTTGCACGTCCTTGGTCCAGCAAACATGTCCGCCTCTACCACCTCTTTTTCCGCCGTGTCCTCAGCCGCTACCCCCGTGCCAAGTCCCATTACCCGACCGGCATATCACATGTGCAGGGCGCAACGGTGTCACGCTGTGCTGCACCTGGTATGCCTTGGCGAACGTAGTCACACAGGGGAGGAACTTCTGAGTGTAATGAACAGAGAAATCGACAGATGGCTGTCTCCGCGCAAACTGAAAATCGGAACCATGTTGACCGACAACGGAAAGAACATGGTGTCTGCTCTGCGTCAAGGAAGGTTGTGCCATGCGCCATGCATGGCTCACGTGTTCAATCTGGTTGTCAAGCGGTTCCTAAAATCCACCATCCCACTGCAAGACATCCTTAAAATGTCACGTAAACTTTGCATGCATTTCAGCCATTCCTACACCGCAAAGAACACCCTCATTGAGCTGCAGCGGCAGAACGTAATTCCACAGCATCGCCTGATCTGCGACGTTGCAACATTACATTATTATTACATTACATTGAGTTTATATAGCGCCAAAGGGTTTGCTCAGCGCTGTACAATAGAGGGGGGGACAATACATGAAACATTACAGCAGCTACGAACAGCACACGAGGGGTAAGAGGGCCCTACTCTTTCGAGCTTACAATCTGGGAACAAGGTGGAATTCAACCCTACACATGTTAGACCGCCTTTAGGAGCAGCGAAAGGCCATCACCGATTTCCTGATGTTACAAGCGGATAAAGGTACTCCCCTGTGTAACTTCGATGTCAGCCATTGGCAGCTCATGCGTGACACCTGCCGCTTGCTCAGGCCCTTTGAGGAGGCCACGCTATTCGTGAGTCGGCAGGACTATGGGATGAACGACGTCATTCCTCTGTTGCACGTCCTGGAACAAATGCTGTTAACAATGGCTGGTCAGGGTGCGGTAGACGTGGCGCACAGATCTCAACGCCACATGACCCCTGTGGGGCCAGGACAGGAAGAAGAGGAGGAGGTAGAGGAGGACATTTGTGCTCAGGAATTATTGAGTGAAATGGGTGGTTTTTCCACTCAGCGGACAGAAGTGGAGGAGCAGGAGCATCTGGTAGAGGAGGAGGAGGAGGAGACAGAGGACCCAGACGCACCGTGGCAGTATGCTGTGGAGATGGAGGCAGGGAGTCCCTCGCATTCCTTGGCACAAATGGCCCATAGCATGCTCGGTTGCTTGCGTAGCGACAGCCGAATAATAACCATCAGACAGAGGGATGACTTTTGGCTGTCCACCTTGTTGGACCCTCGCTATCGTTCCAAAATGGTGGCCTTTTTCACACCTGCTGAGAGGGAGGCCAAAATTACGTACTATAAAAACCACCTATGTAGTCAGTTGGTCTCTGCCTTTGTGCGCCAACGTCCATCCTCAGACACTGTGGGCCCTGTGCGCTCGCGTTCCGCTGGCATGGCAGCAGGGGAGGGGTGGGGTGGTAGGAGCAGTGGCAGCTCCACCAGCAGCGGCTGCCTCAGTCTGCAGTCGATGATGAGTAGCTTTCTTCACCAGCGCAGTGAGGAAACTACTAACCAGCCGCAGCAGCAGCAGCAGCATCAGGTGGACCTGGAGCAGGAGCTCAAACAACAGGCTTGGGCCTACTTGGACAGCACCCTGCCAACCGAGGTAGACAATCCCCTTGACTACTGGGCAACGAAACTTGACCTTTGGCCCCAACTAGCTGAATTTGCCCTTGAAAGGCTGTCATGCCCGGCCAGTAGCGTGGCATCGGAGCGCGTGTTTAGTGCGGAAGGAGGTATTGTAACTCCGCGGAGGACACGACTGTCCACCCAAAGTGTGGAGAGACTCACGTTTGTGAAAATGAATCAGGCGTGGATTAGTCTGGATTTCAAACCACCAGTTCCTGACACAACTGACTAAATCCGCCATGAATCATGCCCCTGCCATGTGCCACTTTCAGGTCTCCTCACACACTGCTGGTGTGTTCCATTTTTTGTCATAGGGTGCTGGCAGATTACGGGCCTCCCATTGCTGCTGTCTCCATCGCCACACTCTGCCATGTGCCACATTCAGGTCTCTTCACACTGCTGTTGTGTTGAATTTTTTGACATAGGGTGCTGGCAGATTACGGGCCTCCCATAGCTGCTGCCAGGCCCCTAATCTGCCATGGGCCCCTATATACCGCCTCCTCATGCTGCTGCCAAGTCCAGAGTCTCTCATGGGTCCCTGTACGGCCTCCCATTGCTGCTGTCTCCATCGCCACACTCTGCCATGTGCCACTTTCAGGTCTCCTCACACACTGCTGTTGTGTTGAATTTTTTGACATAGGGTGCTGGCAGATTACGGGCCTCCCATAGCTACTGCCAGGCCCCTAATCTGCCATGGGCCCCTATACCGCCTCCTCATGCTGCTGCCAAGTCCAGAGTCTGTCATGGGTCCCTGTACGGCCTCCCATTGCTGCTGTCTCCATTGCCACACTCTGCCATGTGCCACATTCAGGTCTCTTCACACTGCTTGTGTTTTCAATTTTTTGACATAGGGTGCTGGCAGATTACGGGCCTCCCATAGCTGCTGCCAGGCCCCTAATCTGCCATGGGCCCCTGTACCGCCTCCTCATGCTGCTGCCAGGTCCACAGTCTCTCATGCCATGTGCCACTTTCCGGTCTCCTCACACTGCTGGTGTGTTGAATTTTTTGACATAGGGTGCTGGCAGATTACGGGCCTCCCATAGCTGCTGCCAGGCCCCTAATCTGCCATGGGCCCCTATATACCGCCTCCTCATGCTGCTGCCAAGTCCAGAGTCTCTCATGGGACCCTGTACGGCCTCCCATTGCTGCTGTCTCCATCGCCACACTCTGCCATGTGCCACTTTCAGGTCTCCTCACACACTGCTGTTGTGTTGAATTTTTTGACATAGGGTGCTGGCAGATTACGGGCCTCCCATAGCTGCTGCCAGGCCCCTAATCTGCCATGGGCCCCTATATACCGCCTCCTCATGCTGCTGCCAAGTCCAGAGTCTCTCATGGGTCCCTGTACGGCCTCTCATTGCTGCTGTTTCCATCGCCACACTCTGCCATGTGCCACATTCAGGTCTCTTCACACTGCTGGTGTGTTGAATTTTTTGACATAGGGTGCTGGCAGATTACGGGCCTCCCATAGCTGCTGCCAGGCCCCTAATCTGCCATGGGCCCCTATATACCGCCTCCTCATGCTGCTGCCAAGTCCAGAGTCTCTCATGGGTCCCTGTACGGCCTCCCATTGCTGCTGTCTCCATCGCCACACTCTGCCATGTGCCACATTCAGGTCTCTTCACACTGCTGGTGTGTTGTATTTTTTGACATAGGGTGCTGGCAGATTACGGGCCTCCCATAGCTGCTGCCAGGCCCCTAATCTGCCATGGGCCCCTATATACCGCCTCCTCATGCTGCTGCCAAGTCCAGAGTCTCTCATGGGTCCCTGTACGGCCTCCCATTGCTGCTGTTTCCATCGCCACACTCTGCCATGTGCCACATTCAGGTCTCTTCACACTGCAGGTGTGTTGAATTTTTTGACATAGGGTGCTGGCAGATTACGGGCCTCCCATTGCTGCTGCCAGGCACGTAATCTGCCATGGGCCCCCGTACCGACTCCTCATGCTGTGACGTTGCAACAAGGTGTAATTCAACCCTACATATGTTAGACCGCCTTTACGAACAGCGAAAGGCCATCACAGATTTCCTGATGTTAAAAGCGGATAAAGGTACTCCCTGTGTAACTTAGATGTCAGCCATTGGCAGCTCATGCGTGACACCTGCGCTTGCTCAGGCCCTTTGAGGAGGCCACGCTATTCGTGAGTCGGCAGGACTATGGGATGAACGAGGTCAAATCTGCCATGGGCCCCCGTACCGCCTGGTCACGCTGCTGCTGGTCCCACAGTGTGACCTGGGTCCCTGTACGGCCTCCCATTGCTTCCACTCTGCCATGTGTCACTTTGAGGTCTCCTCACACTCCTGTGCTTTTCCATTTTGACATAGGTTGCTGGCAGATTACAGGCCTCCCATAGGTGCCGCCAGGCCCCAAATCGGCCATGGGCCCCCGTACCGCCTGGTCACGCTGCTGCTGGTCCCACAGTGTGACCTGGGTCCCTGTACGGCCTCCCATTGCTTCTACTCTGCCATGTGTCACTTTGAGGTCTCCTCACACTCCTGTGCTTTTCCATTTTGACATAGGTTGCTGGCAGATTACAGGCCTCCCATAGGTGCCGCCAGGCCCCAAATCGGCCATGGGCCCCCGTACCGCCTGGTCACGCTGCTGCTGGTCCCACAGTGTGACCTGGGTCCCTGTACGGCCTCCCATTGCTTCCACTCTGCCATGTGTCACTTTGAGCTCTCCTCACACTCCTGTGCTTTTCCATTTTGTCATAGGTTGCTGGCAGATTACAGGCCTTCCATAGGTGCCGCCAGGCCCCAAATCGGCCATGGGCCCCCGTACCGCCTGGTCACGCTGCTGCTGGGCCCACAGTGTGACCTGGGTCCCTGTACGGCCTCCCATTGCTTCCACTCTGCCATGTGCCACTTTGAGGTCTCCTCACACTCCTGTGCTTTTCCATTTTGACATAGGTTGCTGGCAGATTACAGGCCTCCCATAGGTGCCGCCAGGCCCCAAATCGGCCATGGGCCCCCGTACCGCCTGGTCACGCTGCTGCTGGTCCCACAGTGTGACCTGGGTCCCTGTACGGCCTCCCATTGCTTCTACTCTGCCATGTGTCACTTTGAGGTCTCCTCACACTCCTGTGCTTTTCCATTTTGACATAGGTTGCTGGCAGATTACAGGCCTCCCATAGGTGCCGCCAGGCCCCAAATCGGCCATGGGCCCCCGTACCACCTGGTCACGCTGCTGCTGGTCCCACAGTGTGACCTGGGTCCCTGTACGGCCTCCCATTGCTTCCACTCTGCCATGTGTCACTTTGAGCTCTCCTCACACTCCTGTGCTTTTCCATTTTGTCATAGGTTGCTGGCAGATTACAGGCCTTCCATAGGTGCCGCCAGGCCCCAAATCGGCCATGGGCCCCCGTACCGCCTGGTCACGCTGCTGCTGGGCCCACAGTGTGACCTGGGTCCCTGTACGGCCTCCCATTGCTTCCACTCTGCCATGTGCCACTTTGAGGTCTCCTCACACTCCTGTGCTTTTCCATTTTGACATAGGTTGCTGGCAGATTACAGGCCTCCCATAGGTGCCGCCAGGCCCCAAATCGGCCATGGGCCCCCGTACCGCCTGGTCACGCTGCTGCTGAGCCCACAGTGTGACATGGGTCCCTGTACGGCCTCCCATTGCTTCCACTCTGCCATGTGCCACTTTGAGGTCTCCTCACACTCCTGCGGTTTTACATTTTGACATAGGTTGCTGGCAGATTTCAGGCCTCCCATAGGTGCCGCCAGGCCCCAAATCGGCCATGGGCCCTCGTACCGCCTGGTCACGCTGCTGCTGGTCCCACAGTGTGACCTAGGTCCCTGTACGGCCTCCCATTGCTTCCACTCTGCCATGTGCCACTTTCAGGTCTCCTCACACACTGCTGTTGTGTTGAATTTTTTGACATAGGGTGCTGGCAGATTACGGGCCTCCCATAGCTGCTGCCAGGCCCCTAATCTGCCATGGGCCCCTATATACCGCCTCCTCATGCTGCTGCCAAGTCCAGAGTCTCTCATGGGTCCCTGTACGGCCTCCCATTGCTGCTGCCAGGAGGCAGCAGGGTCGCAGCAGTGTCAGTGGAGGCAAACGGCCACGGAGTAGAGCACCAGCTCCACTGCAGCCTACCACCACAGCCAGTAGTGGTGCCGGTGTGCACGGAGGAAGTAGCAGTCAGGCAGTGAGGAGTAGCGGGGGCAAAGTTTCCTACTCGGCGGTGTGGCAATTTTTCGTCAAGCCGCCCGAGGAAGTAAACATAGCCGTATGTCGACTATGTGGCCAGAAAGTCAAGCGTGGCCAGGGGGCCCATGTTGGGACTACAGCGTTGCGTCAGCATATGCAGCATCGCCATTCGGTGGCCTGGGAAAACCGTGATAAAGATACGGCGGTTCTGCCTGCCCCAGCCCAGGGTTCCATTTTGTCATAGGGTGCTGGCAGATTACGGGCCTCCCATAGGTGCCGCCAGGCCCCAAATCGGCCATGGGCCCCCGTACCGCCTGGTCACGCTGCTGCTGAGCCCACAGTGTGACCTGGGTCCCTGTACGGCCTCCCATTGCTTCCACTCTGCCATGTGCCACTTTGAGGTCTCCTCACACTCCTGTGCTTTTCCATTTTGACATAGGTTGCTGGCAGATTACAGGCCTTCCATAGGTGCCGCCAGGCCCCAAATCGGCCATGGGCCCCCGTACCGCCTGGTCACGCTGCTGCTGAGCCCACAGTGTGACCTGGGTCCCTGTACGGCCTCCCATTGCTTCCACTCTGCCATGTGCCACTTTGAGGTCTCCTCACATTCCTGCGGTTTTCCATTTTGTCATAGGTTGCTGGCAGATTACAGGCCTCCCATAGGTGCCGCCAGGCCCCAAATCGGCCATGGGCCCCCGTACCGCCTGGTCACGCTGCTGCTGAGCCCACAGTGTGACCTGGGTCCCTGTACCGCCTCCCATTGCTCCCACTCTGCCATGTGCCACTTTCAGGTCTCCTCACACTCCTGCTGGTTTCCATTTTGTCATAGGTTGCTGTATGGCCTCCCATTGCTGCTGCCTCCACCGCCACACTGTGACTCCAAACACTGGTTTTGGCCCCGTGACTGGCCAAATGAGTGAAATGTGCGGTGATTCTAAGATCGACGGCACTCATCTGCATGTCATACTGACTGACAGTATTATTTCTCTTCCCCAGCAGACTCCAAGGGCATTTAAATTAAAGGTACAGTGTTCTGCACTAATATTAAGTCTCTCTGAAGCCTAGAAACACCCTTTTTTAAGTTAAATTCACAGCGAATATATTCGACTCGAATCGAATATTGTCCACGAATTCGCCGAATCAGTCGAATCGAATTTTTGAATTCTTCGCTCATCTCTAGATATGATCTTTATGTATAATACATAAGGGGGGGTATGATCTCCATGTATAATACATAAGGGGGGATATGATCTCCATGTATAATACATAAGGGGGGATATGATCTCCATGTGTAATACATAAGGGTGGATATGATCTCCATGTATAATAGATAAGGGGGGATATGATCACCATGTATAATACATAAGGGGAGGATATGATCTCCATGTATAATACATAAGGGGGGATATGATCACCATGTATAATACATAAGGGGAGGATATGATCTCCATGTATAATACATAAGGGGGGATATGATCACCATGTATAATACATAAGGGGGGGATATGATCTCCATGTATAATACATAAGGGGGGATATGATCACCATGTATAATACATAAGGGGGGGATATGATCACCATGTATAATACATAAGGGGGGATATGATCTCCATGTACAATACATAAGGGGGGATATGATCTCCATGTATAATACATAAGGGGGGATATGATCTCCATGTATAATGCATAAGGGTGGATATGATCTCCATGTATAATAGATAAGGGGGGATATGATCACCATGTATAATACATAAGGGGAGGATATGATCTCCATGTATAATACATAAGGGGGGATATGATCACCATGTATAATACATAAGGGGAGGATATGATCTCCATGTATAATACATAAGGGGGGATATGATCACCATGTATAATACATAAGGGGGGGATATGATCTCCATGTATAATACATAAGGGGGGATATGATCACCATGTATAATACGTAAGGGGGGATATGATCTCCATGTACAATACATAAGGGGGGATATGATCTCCATGTATAATACATAAGGGGGGATATGATCTCCATGTATAATACATAAGGGGGGATATGATCTCCATGTATAATACACAAGGGGGGATATGATCTCCGTGTATAATACATAAGGGGGGATATGATCTCCGTGTATAATACATAAGGGGGATATGATCTCCATGTATAATACATAAGGGGGGATATGATCTCCATGTATAATACATAAGGGGGGATATGATCTCCATGTATAATTCATAAGGGGGATATGATCTCCATGCATAATACATAAGGGGGATATGATCTCCATGTATAATACATAAGGGGGGATATGATCTCCATGTATAATACATAAGGGGGGATATGATCTCCATGTATAATACATAAGGGGGGATATGATCTCCATGTATAATACGTAAGGGGGGATATGATCTCCATGTATAATACATAATCAGGGATATGATCTCCATGTATAATACATAAGGGGGGATATGATCTAAATGTATAATGCATAAGGGGGGATATGATCGCCATGTATAATACATAAGGGGGGATATGATCTCCATGTATAATACATAATCAGGGATATGATCTCCATGTATAATACATAAGGGGGGATATGATCTCCATGTATAATAAATAAGGGGGATATGATCACCATGTATAATACATAAGGGGGATATGATCACCATGTATAATACATAAGAGGGGGGTATGATCTCCATGTATAATACATAAGGGGGGATATGATCTCCATGTATAATAAATAAGGGGGGATATAATCTCCATGTATAATACATAAGGGGGGATATGATCTCCATGTATAATACATAAGGGGGCATATGATCTCCATGTATAATACATAAGGGGGGATATGATCACCATGTATAATACATAAGGGGGATATGATCTCCATGTACAATACATAAGGGGGGATATGATCTCCATGTATAATACATAAGGGGGGATATGATCTCCATGTATAATACATAAGGGGGGATATGATCTCCATGTATAATGCATAAGGGTGGATATGATCTCCATGTATAATAGATAAGGGGGGATATGATCACCATGTATAATACATAAGGGGAGGATATGATCTCTATGTATAATACATAAGGGGGGATATGATCACCATGTATAATACATAAGGGGAGGATATGATCTCCATGTATAATACATAAGGGGGATATGATCACCATGTATAATACATAAGGGGGGGATATGATCTCCATGTATAATACATAAGGGGGGATATGATCACCATGTATAATACGTAAGGGGGGATATGATCTCCATGTACAATACATAAGGGGGGATATGATCTCCATGTATAATACATAAGGGGGGATATGATCTCCATGTATAATACATAAGGGGGGATATGATCTCCATGTATAATACATAAGGGGGATATGATCTCCATGTATAATACATAAGGGGGGATATGATCTCCATGTATAATACACAAGGGGGGATATGATCTCCGTGTATAATACATAAGGGGGGATATGATCTCCGTGTATAATACATAAGGGGGATATGATCTCCATGTATAATACATAAGGGGGGATATGATCTCCATGTATAATACATAAGGGGGGATATGATCTCCATGTATAATTCATAAGGGGGATATGATCTCCATGCATAATACATAAGGGGGATATGATCTCCATGTATAATACATAAGGGGGGATATGATCTCCATGTATAATACATAAGGGGGGGATATGATCTCCATGTATAATACATACGGGGGATATGATCTAAATGTATAATGCATAAGGGGGGATATGATCACCATGTATAATACGTAAGGGGGAATATGATCTCCATGTATAATACATAATCAGGGATATGATCTCCATGTATAATACATAAGGGGGGATATGATCTCCATGTATAATAAATAAGGGGGATATGATCTTTATGTATAATACATAAGAGGGGGGATATGATCACCATGTATAATACATAAGAGGGGGGTATGATCTCCATGTATAATACATAAGGGGGGATATGATCTCCATGTATAATAAATAAGGGGGGATATAATCTCCATGTATAATACATAAGGGGGGATATGATCTCCATGTATAATACATAAGGGGGCATATGATCACCATGTATAATACATAAAGGGGGATATGATCTCCATGTAAAATACATAAGGGGGGATATGATCTCCATGTATAATACATAAGGGGGGATATGATCTCCATGTATAATGCATAAGGGTGGATATGATCTCCATGTATAATAGATAAGGGGGATATGATCTAAATGTATAATGCATAAGGGGGGACATGAACTTCATGTATAATACATAAGGGGGGATATGATCACCATGTATAATACGTAAGGGGGGATATGATGTCCATGTATAATACATAAGGGGAGGATATGATCTCCATGTATAATACATAAGGGGGGATATGATCTCCATGTATAATACATAAGGGGGGATATGATCTCCATGTATAATACATAAGGGGGATATAATCTCCATGTATAATACATAAGGGGGATATGATCTCCATGTATAATACATAAGGGGGGATATGATCCCCATGTATAATACATAAGGGGGATATGATCTCCATGTATAATACATAAGGGGGATATGATCTCCATGTATAATACATAAGGGGGGATATGATCTCCATGTATAATACATAAGGGGGGATATGATCTCCATGCATAATACATAAGAGGGGATATGATCACCATGTATAGTCTTTTTGAATGAGCCATCTGGGAATGTGCTGGTATCATCAACTGGAATTTTCTTTTGTTTTCCTTGAAGAAGCAGACCTTGTCCCATGAAACGTGTTGGAATTTTGAAACAAAGTACCTACTCATGGTCCTAAGTGGAAACTATATGTTTATATATTTATTAAGAAGAAGGAGAAGGATGAGAAGAAGGAGAAGGAGAAGGAGAAGGATGAGAAGAAGGAGAAGGATGAGAAGAAGGAGAAGGATGAGAAGAAGGAGAAGGAGAAGGATGAGAAGAAGGAGAAGGAGAAGGATGAGAAGAAGGAGAAGGATGAGAAGATGGAGAAGGAGAAGGATGAGAAGAAGGAGAAGGAGAAGGATGAGAAGAAGGAGAAGGAGAAGGATGAGAAGAAGGAGAAGGATGAGGAGAAGGAGAAGGATGAGAAGAAGGAGAAGGAGAAGGAGAAGGATGAGAAGAAGGAGAAGGAGAAGGATGAGAAGAAGGAGAAGGATGAGAAGAAGGAGAAGGATGAGAAGAAGGAGAAGGAGAAGGATGAGAAGAAGGAGAAGGAGAAGGAGAAGGATGAGAAGAAGGAGAAGGAGAAGGATGAGAAGATGGAGAAGGAGAAGGATGAGAAGAAGGAGAAGGATGAGAAGAAGGAGAAGGAGAAGGATGAGAAGAAGGAGAAGGAGAAGGATGAGGAGAAGAAGAAGGATGAGAAGAAGGAGAAGGATGAGAAGAAGGAGAAGGAGAAGGATGAGAAGAAGGAGAAGGATGAGAAGAAGGAGAAGGATGAGAAGAAGGAGTAGGAGAAGGATGAGAAGAAGGAGAAGGATGAGAAGAAGGAGAAGGAGAAGGATGAGAAGAAGGAGAAGGAGAAGGAGAAGGATGAGAAGAAGGAGAAGGAGAAGGATGAGAAGAAGGAGAAGGAGAAGGATGAGAAGAAGGAGAAGGATGAGAAGAAGGAGAAGGAGAAGGATGAGAAGAAGGAGAAGGAGAAGGATGAGAAGAAGGAGAAGGAGAAGGAGAAGGATGAGAAGAAGGAGAAGGAGAAGGATGAGAAGAAGGATGAGAAGAAGGAGAAGGAGAAGGATGAGGAGAAGGATGAGAAGAAGGAGAAGGAGAAGGATGAGAAGAAGGAGAAGGATGAGAAGAAGGAGAAGGATGAGAAGAAGGAGAAGGAGAAGCAGAAGGAGAAGGATGAGAAGAAGGAGAAGGATGAGAAGATGGAGAAGGAGAAGGATGAGAAGAAGGAGAAGGAGAAGGATGAGAAGAAGGAGAAGGAGAAGGATGAGAAGAAGGAGAAGGATGAGGAGAAGGAGAAGGATGAGAAGAAGGAGAAGGATGAGAAGAAGGAGAAGGATGAGAAGAAGGAGAAGGATGAGAAGAAGGAGAAGGAGAAGCAGAAGGATGAGAAGAAGGAAAAGGAGAAGGATGAGAAGATGGAGAAGGAGAAGGATGAGAAGAAGGAGAAGGAGAAGGATGAGAAGAAGGAGAAGGAGAAGGATGAGAAGAAGGAGAAGGATGAGAAGAAGGATGAGAAGAAGGAGAAGGATGAGAAGAAGGAGAAGGAGAAGGATGAGAAGAAGGAGAAGGATGAGAAGAAGGAGAAGGATGAGAAGAAGGATGAGAAGAAGGATGAGAAGAAGGAGAAGGATGAGAAGAAGGAGAAGGAGAAGGATGAGAAGAAGGAGAAGGAGAAGGAGAAGGATGAGAAGAAGGAGAAGGAGAAGGATGAGAAGATGGAGAAGGAGAAGGATGAGAAGAAGGAGAAGGATGAGAAATAGGAGAAGGAGAAGGATGAGAAGAAGGAGAAGGAGAAGGATGAGGAGAAGAAGAAGGATGAGAAGAAGGAGAAGGATGAGAAGAAGGAGAAGGAGAAGGATGAGAAGAAGGAGAAGGATGAGAAGAAGGAGAAGGATGAGAAGAAGGAGTAGGAGAAGGATGAGAAGAAGGAGAAGGAGAAGGATGAGAAGAAGGAGAAGGAGAAGGATGAGAAGAAGGAGAAGGAGAAGGAGAAGGATGAGAAGAAGGAGAAGGAGAAGGATGAGAAGAAGGAGAAGGAGAAGGATGAGAAGAAGGAGAAGGATGAGAAGAAGGAGAAGGAGAAGGATGAGAAGAAGGAGAAGGAGAAGGATGAGAAGAAGGAGAAGGAGAAGGAGAAGGATGAGAAGAAGGAGAAGGAGAAGGATGAGAAGAAGGATGAGAAGAAGGAGAAGGAGAAGGATGAGGAGAAGGATGAGAAGAAGGAGAAGGAGAAGGATGAGAAGAAGGAGAAGGATGAGAAGAAGGAGAAGGATGAGAAGAAGGAGAAGGAGAAGCAGAAGGAGAAGGATGAGAAGAAGGAGAAGGATGAGAAGATGGAGAAGGAGAAGGATGAGAAGAAGGAGAAGGAGAAGGATGAGAAGAAGGAGAAGGAGAAGGATGAGAAGAAGGAGAAGGATGAGGAGAAGGAGAAGGATGAGAAGAAGGAGAAGGATGAGAAGAAGGAGAAGGATGAGAAGAAGGAGAAGGATGAGAAGAAGGAGAAGGAGAAGCAGAAGGATGAGAAGAAGGAAAAGGAGAAGGATGAGAAGATGGAGAAGGAGAAGGATGAGAAGAAGGAGAAGGAGAAGGATGAGAAGAAGGAGAAGGAGAAGGATGAGAAGAAGGAGAAGGATGAGAAGAAGGATGAGAAGAAGGAGAAGGATGAGAAGAAGGAGAAGGAGAAGGATGAGAAGAAGGAGAAGGATGAGAAGAAGGAGAAGGATGAGAAGAAGGATGAGAAGAAGGATGAGAAGAAGGAGAAGGATGAGAAGAAGGACAGTTCTGTGACAGTTTCTGTCTATTTCTGACAGTTCTGGGACATTCACTCCATACAGCGGTTTCAACCGCTGTATGGAGGGAATGTCATAGAACTGTCAGAAATAGACTATTTATGACAGTTCTGGGACATTCCTTCCATACAGCGGTTGAAACATTGTATCTATTTGTTTCCATAAATGGATCCAAAAAGTGTATGTGCAGAGTTCCTCTATTCTGCAGATACACTTAGAGGAGCTCTGCAGATACACTTAGAGGAGCTCTGCACATACACTTTTTGCCGGCTTGGAATTATTCTTATTTTCATCCTACTTCTTCTTCTTCTTCTTCATCCTCATCCTCTTCTTCTTCTTCTTCTGAGGATGAGGATGAGGATGAAGAAGAAGAAGAAGTAGGATGAAAATAAGATTAATTCCAAGCCGGCAAAAAGTGTATGTGCAGAGCTCCTCTAAGTGTATCTGCAGAGCTCCTCTAAGTGTATCTGCAGAATAGAGGAACTCTGCACATACACTTTTGCTGGCTTGGAATTATTCTTATTTTCATCCTACTTCTTCTTCTTCTTCTTCATCCTCATCCTCTTCTTCTTCTTCTGAGGATGAGGATGAAGAAGAAGAAGAAGAAGTAGGATGAAAATATGATTAACTCCAAGCCGGCAAAAAGTGTATGTGCAGAGCTCCTCTAAGTGTATCTGCAGAGCTCCTCTAAGTGTATCTGCAGAATAGAGGAACTCTGCACATACACTTTTTGCCGGCTTGGAATTATTCTTCTTTTCATCCTACTTCTTCTTCTTCTTCTTCATCCTCATCCTC